>NC_134265.1:350034959-350162459 GCF_031893055.1 Leptodactylus fuscus
GTGGCCCCTGCACACAGTATTATATCCCATAGTGGCCCCTGAACACAGTATTATGTCCCATAGTGGCCCCTGCACACAGTATTATGTCCCATAGTGACCCCTGCACACAGTATTATGTCCCATAGTGGCCCCTGCACACAGTATTATCCCCCATAGTGGCCCCTGCACACAGTATTATGCCCCATAGTGGCTCCTGCACACAGTATTATGTCTCATAGTGGCCCCTGCACACAGTATTATACCCCATAGTGGTCCCTGCACACAGTATTATCCCCCATAGTGGCCCCTGCACACAGTATTATACCCCATAGTGGCCCCTGCACACAGTATTATACCCCATAGTGGCCCCTGCACACAGTATTATACCCCATAGTGGCCCCTGCACACAGTATAATGTCCCATAGTGGCCCCTGCACACAGTATTATGTCCCATAGTGGCCCCTGTACACAGTATTATCCCCCATAGTGGCCCCTGCACACAGTATTATCCACCATAGTGGCCCCTGCACACAGTATTATGTCCCATAGTGGCCCCTGCACACAGTATTATGTCCCATAGTGGTCCCTGCACACAGTATTATATCCCATAGTGGCCCCTGAACACAGTATTATACCCCATAGTGGCCCCTGCACACAGTATTATGTCCCATAGTGGCCCCTGCACACAGTATAATGTCCCATAGTGGCCCCTGCACACAGTATTATGTCCCATAGTGGCCCCTGCACACAGTATTATCCCCCATAGTGGCCCCTGCACACAGTATTATCCACCATACTGGTCCCTGCACACAGTATTATACCCCATAGTGGCCCCTGCACACAGTATTATGTCCCATAGTGGCCCCTGCACACAGTATTATGTCCCATAGTGACCCCTGCACACAGTATTATGTCTCATAGTGGCCCCTGCACACAGTATTATACCCCATAGTGGTCCCTGCACACAGTATTATCCCCCATAGTGGCCCCTGCACACAGTATTATCCCCCATAGTGGCCCCTGCACACAGTATTATACCCCACAGTGGCCCCTGCACACAGTATTATACCCCATAGTGGCCCCTGCACACAGTATTATACCCCATAGTGGCCCCTGCACACAGTATAATGTCCCATAGTGGCCCCTGCACACAGTATTATGTCCCATAGTGGCCCCTGCACACAGTATTATCCCCCATAGTGGCCCCTGCACACAGTATTATCCACCATAGTGGTCCCTGCACACAGTATTATGTCCCATAGTGGCCCCTGCACACAGTATTATGTCCCATAGTGGTCCCTGCACACAGTATTACACCCCATAGTGGCCCCTGCACACAGTATTATGTCCCATAGTGGCCCCTGCACACAGTATTATGTCCCATAGTGGTCCCTGCACACAGTATTATTTCCCATAGTGGCCCCTGCACACAGTATTATTTCCCATAGTGGCCCCTGCACACAGTATTATGTCCCATAGTGGCCACTGCACACAGTATTACGTCCCATAGTGGTCCCTGCACACAGTATTATCCCCCATAGTGGTCCCTGCACACAGTATTATGTCCCATAGTGGCCCCTGAACACAGTATTATATCCCATAGTGGCCCCTGCACACAGTATTATATCCCATAGTGGCCCCTGAACACAGTATTATACCCCATAGTGGCCCCTGCACACAGTATTATGTCCCATAGTGGCCCCTGCACACAGTATTATGTCCCATAGTGACCCTTGCACACAGTATTATGTCTCATAGTGGCCCCTGCACACAGTATTATACCCCATAGTGGTCCCTGCACACAGTATTATCCCCCATAGTGGCCCCTGCACACAGTATTATCCCCCATAGTGGCCCCTGCACACAGTATTATACCCCATAGTGGCCCCTGCACACAGTATTATACCCCATAGTGGCCCCTGCACACAGTATTATACCCCATAGTGGCCCCTGCACACAGTATAATGTCCCATAGTGGCCCCTGCACACAGTATTATGTCCCATAGTGGCCCCTGCACACAGTATTATCCCCCATAGTGGCCCCTGCACACAGTATTATACCCCATAGTGGCCCCTGCACACAGTATTATACCCCATAGTGGCCCCTGCACACAGTATTATACCCCATAGTGGTCCCTGCACACAGTATTATCCCCCATAGTGGCCCCTGCACACAGTATTATCCCCCATAGTGGCCCCTGCACACAGTATTATACCCCACAGTGGCCCCTGCACACAGTATTATACCCCATAGTGGCCCCTGCACACAGTATTATACCCCATAGTGGCCCCTGCACACAGTATAATGTCCCATAGTGGCCCCTGCACACAGTATTATGTCCCATAGTGGCCCCTGCACACAGTATTATCCCCCATAGTGGCCCCTGCACACAGTATTATCCACCATAGTGGTCCCTGCACACAGTATTATGTCCCATAGTGGCCCCTGCACACAGTATTATGTCCCATAGTGGTCCCTGCACACAGTATTATACCCCATAGTGGCCCCTGCACACAGTATTATGTCCCATAGTGGCCCCTGCACACAGTATTATGTCCCATAGTGGTCCCTGCACACAGTATTATTTCCCATAGTGGCCCCTGCACACAGTATTATTTCCCATAGTGGCCCCTGCACACAGTATTATGTCCCATAGTGGCCACTGCACACAGTATTACGTCCCATAGTGGTCCCTGCACACAGTATTATCCCCCATAGTGGTCCCTGCACACAGTATTATGTCCCATAGTGGCCCCTGAACACAGTATTATATCCCATAGTGGCCCCTGCACACAGTATTATATCCCATAGTGGCCCCTGCACACAGTATTATACCCCATAGTGGCCCCTGCACACAGTATTATGTCCCATAGTGGCCCCTGCACACAGTATTATGTCCCATAGTGACCCTTGCACACAGTATTATGTCTCATAGTGGCCCCTGCACACAGTATTATACCCCATAGTGGTCCCTGCACACAGTATTATCCCCCATAGTGGCCCCTGCACACAGTATTATCCCCCATAGTGGCCCCTGCACACAGTATTATACCCCATAGTGGCCCCTGCACACAGTATTATACCCCATAGTGGCCCCTGCACACAGTATTATACCCCATAGTGGCCCCTGCACACAGTATAATGTCCCATAGTGGCCCCTGCACACAGTATTATGTCCCATAGTGGCCCCTGCACACAGTATTATCCCCCATAGTGGCCCCTGCACACAGTATTATACCCCATAGTGGCCCCTGCACACAGTATTATACCCCATAGTGGCCCCTGCACACAGTATTATACCCCATAGTGGCCCCTGCACACAGTATAATGTCCCATAGTGGCCCCTGCACAAAGTATTATGTCCCATAGTGGCCCCTGCACACAGTATTATCCCCCATAGTGGCCCCTGCACACAGTATTATGTCCCATAGTGGCCCCTGCACACAGTATTATGTCCCATAGTGGTCCCTGCACACAGTATTATATCCCATAGTGGCCCCTGAACACAGTATTATACCCCATAGTGGCCCCTGCACACAGTATTATGTCCCATAGTGGCCCCTGCACACAGTATAATGTCCCATAGTGGCCCCTGCACACAGTATTATGTCCCATAGTGGCCCCTGCACATAGTATTATGTCCCATAGTGGCCCCTGCACACAGTATTATACCCCATAGTGGCCCCTGCACACAGTATTATACCCCATAGTGGCCCCTGCACACAGTATTATGTCCCATAGTGGCCCCTGCACACAGTATTATGTCCCATAGTGGTCCCTGCACACAGTATTATACCCCATAGTGGCCCCTGCACACAGTATTATCCCCCATAGTGGCCCCTGCACACAGTATTATCCACCATAGTGGTCCCTGCACACAGTATTATACCCCATAGTGGCCCCTGCACACAGTATTATGTCCCATAGTGGTCCCTGCACACAGTATTATACCCCATAGTGGCCCCTGCACACAGTAGTATGTCCCATGGTGGCCCCTGCACACAGTATTATGTCCCATAGTGGCCCCTGCACACAGTATTATCCCCCATAGTGGCCCCTGTACACAGTATTATGTCCCATAGTGGTCCCTGCACACAGTATTATGCCCCATAGTGGCCCCTGCACACAGTATTATACCCCATAGTGGCCCCTGCACACAGTATTATGTCCCATAGTGGCCCCTGCACACAGTATTATGCCCCATAGTGGCCCCTGCACACAGTATTATGTCCCATAGTGGCCCCTGCACACAGTATTATGTCCCATAGTGGCCCCTGCACACAGTATTATACCCCATAGTGGCCCCTGCACACAGTATTATGTCCCATAGTGGCCCCTGCACACAGTATTATGTCCCATAGTGGTCCCTGCACACAGTATTATACCCCATAGTGGCCCCTGCACACAGTATTATGTCCCATAGTATCCCCTGCACACAGTATTATGTCCCATAGTGACCCCTGCACACAGTATTATGTCCCATAGTGGCCCCTACACACAGTATTATACCCCATAGTGGCCCCTGCACACAGTATTATGTCCCATAGTGACCCCTGCACACAGTATTATACACCATAGTGGCCCCTGCACACAGTATTATCCCCCATAGTGGCCCCTGCACACAGTATTATACCCCATAGTGGCCCCTGCACACAGTATTATACCCCATAGTGGCCCCTGCACACAGTATTATACCCCATAGTGGCCCCTGCACACAGTATAATGTCCCATAGTGGCCCCTGCACACAGTATTATGTCCCATAGTGGCCCCTGCACACAGTATTATCCCCCATAGTGGCCCCTGCACACAGTATTATCCACCATAGTGGTCCCTGCACACAGTATTATACCCCATAGTGGCCCCTGCACACAGTATTATGTCCCATAGTGGCCCCTGCACACAGTATTATGTCCCATAGTGACCCCTGCACACAGTATTATGTCCCATAGTGGCCCCTGCACACAGTATTATGTCCCATAGTGACCCCTGCACACAGTATTATCCCCCATAGTGGCCCCTGCACACAGTTCTATGTCCCATAGTGGCCCCTGCACACAGTATTATCCCCCATAGTGGCCCCAGCACACAGTATTATCCCCCATAGTGGCCCCTGCACACAGTATTATCCCCCATAGTGGCCCCTGCACACAGTATTATCCCCCATAGTGGCCCCTGCACACAGTATTATTTCTCATAGTGGCCCCTGCACACAGTATTATTTCCCATAGTGGCCCCTGCACACAGTATTATTTCTCATAGTGGCCCCTGCACACAGTATTATTTCCCATAGTGGCCCCTGCACACAGTATTACGTCCCATAGTGGCCCCTGCACACAGTATTATATCCCATAGTGGCCCCTGAACACAGTATTATGTCCCATAGTGGCCCCTGCACACAGTATTATGTCCCATAGTGACCCCTGCACACAGTATTATGTCCCATAGTGGCCCCTGCACACAGTATTATCCCCCATAGTGGCCCCTGCACACAGTATTATGCCCCATAGTGGCTCCTGCACACAGTATTATGTCTCATAGTGGCCCCTGCACACAGTATTATACCCCATAGTGGTCCCTGCACACAGTATTATCCCCCATAGTGGCCCCTGCACACAGTATTATCCCCCATAGTGGCCCCTGCACACAGTATTATACCCCATAGTGGCCCCTGCACACAGTATTATACCCCATAGTGGCCCCTGCACACAGTATTATACCCCATAGTGGCCCCTGCTCACAGTATAATGTCCCATAGTGGCCCCTGCACACAGTATTATGTCCCATAGTGGCCCCTGTACACAGTATTATCCCCCATAGTGGCCCCTGCACACAGTATTATCCACCATAGTGGCCCCTGCACACAGTATTATGTCCCATAGTGGCCCCTGCACACAGTATTATGTCCCATAGTGGTCCCTGCACACAGTATTATATCCCATAGTGGCCCCTGAACACAGTATTATACCCCATAGTGGCCCCTGCACACAGTATTATGTCCCATAGTGGCCCCTGCACACAGTATAATGTCCCATAGTGGTCCCTGCACACAGTATTATGTCCTATAGTGGCCCCTGCACACAGTATTATCCCCCATAGTGGCCCCTGCACACAGTATTATCCACCATAGTGGTCCCTGCACACAGTATTATACCCCATAGTGGCCCCTGCACACAGTATTATGTCCCATAGTGGCCCCTGCACACAGTATTATGTCCCATAGTGACCCCTGCACACAGTATTATGTCTCATAGTGGCCCCTGCACACAGTATTATACCCCATAGTGGTCCCTGCACACAGTATTATCCCCCATAGTGGCCCCTGCACACAGTATTATCCCCCATAGTGGCCCCTGCACACAGTATTATACCCCATAGTGGCCCCTGCACACAGTATTATACCCCATAGTGGCCCCTGCACACAGTATTATACCCCATAGTGGCCCCTGCACACAGTATAATGTCCCATAGTGGCCCCTGCACACAGTATTATGTCCCATAGTGGCCCCTGCACACAGTATTATCCCCCATAGTGGCCCCTGCACACAGTATTATCCACCATAGTGGTCCCTGCACACAGTATTATGTCCCATAGTGGCCCCTGCACACAGTATTATGTCCCATAGTGGTCCCTGCACACAGTATTATACCCCATAGTGGCCCCTGCACACAGTATTATGTCCCATAGTGGCCCCTGCACACAGTATTATGTCCCATAGTGGTCCCTGCACACAGTATTATTTCCCATAGTGGCCCCTGCACACAGTATTATTTCCCATAGTGGCCCCTGCACACAGTATTATGTCCCATAGTGGCCACTGCACACAGTATTACGTCCCATAGTGGTCCCTGCACACAGTATTATGTCCCATAGTGGCCCCTGAACACAGTATTATATCCCATAGTGGCCCCTGCACACAGTATTATATCCCATAGTGGCCCCTGAACACAGTATTATACCCCATAGTGGCCCCTGCACACAGTATTATGTCCCATAGTGGCCCCTGCACACAGTATTATGTCCCATAGTGACCCTTGCACACAGTATTATGTCTCATAGTGGCCCCTGCACACAGTATTATACCCCATAGTGGTCCCTGCACACAGTATTATCCCCCATAGTGGCCCCTGCACACAGTATTATCCCCCATAGTGGCCCCTGCACACAGTATTATACCCCATAGTGGCCCCTGCACACAGTATTATACCCCATAGTGGCCCCTGCACACAGTATTATACCCCATAGTGGCCCCTGCACACAGTATAATGTCCCATAGTGGCCCCTGCACACAGTATTATGTCCCATAGTGGCCCCTGCACACAGTATTATCCCCCATAGTGGCCCCTGCACACTGTATTATACCCCATAGTGGCCCCTGCACACAGTATTATACCCCATAGTGGCCCCTGCACACAGTATTATACCCCATAGTGGCCCCTGCACACAGTATAATGTCCCATAGTGGCCCCTGCACACAGTATTATGTCCCATAGTGGCCCCTGCACACAGTATTATCCCCCATAGTGGCCCCTGCACACAGTATTATCCACCATAGTGGTCCCTGCACACAGTATTATACCCCATAGTGGCCCCTGCACACAGTATTATGTCCCATAGTGGCCCCTGCACACAGTATTATGTCCCATAGTGGTCCCTGCACACAGTATTATATCCCATAGTGGCCCCTGAACACAGTATTATACCCCATAGTGGCCCCTGCACACAGTATTATGTTCCATAGTGGCCCCTGCACACAGTATAATGTCCCATAGTGGCCCCTGCACACAGTATTATGTCCCATAGTGGCCCCTGCACACAGTATTATACACCATAGTGGCCCCTGCACACAGTATTATCCCCCATAGTGGCCCCTGCACACAGTATTATCCACCATAGTGGTCCCTGCACACAGTATTATACCCCATAGTGGCCCCTGCACACAGTATTATGTCCCATAGTGGCCCCTGCACACAGTATTATGTCCCATAGTGGTCCCTGCACACAGTATTATACCCCATAGTGGCCCCTGCACACAGTATTATCCCCCATAGTGGCCCCTGCACACAGTATTATCCACCATAGTGGTCCCTGCACACAGTATTATACCCCATAGTGGCCCCTGCACACAGTATTATGTCCCATAGTGGTCCCTGCACACAGTATTATACCCCATAGTGGCCCCTGCACACAGTAGTATGTCCCATGGTGGCCCCTGCACACAGTATTATGTCCCATAGTGGCCCCTGCACACAGTATTATCCCTCATAGTGGCCCCTGTACACAGTATTATGTCCCATAGTGGTCCCTGCACACAGTATTATGCCCCATAGTGGCCCCTGCACACAGTATTATACCCCATAGTGGCCCCTGCACACAGTATTATGTCCCATAGTGGCCCCTGCACACAGTATTATGCCCCATAGTGGCCCCTGCACACAGTATTATGTCCCATAGTGGCCCCTGCACACAGTATTATGTCCCATAGTGGCCCCTGCACACAGTATTATACCCCATAGTGGCCCCTGCACACAGTATTATGTCCCATAGTGGCCCCTGCACACAGTATTATGTCCCATAGTGGTCCCTGCACACAGTATTATACCCCATAGTGGCCCCTGCACACAGTATTATGTCCCATAGTATCCCCTGCACACAGTATTATGTCCCATAGTGACCCCTGCACACAGTATTATGTCCCATAGTGGCCCCTACACACAGTATTATACCCCATAGTGGCCCCTGCACACAGTATTATGTCCCATAGTGACCCCTGCACACAGTATTATACACCATAGTGGCCCCTGCACACAGTATTATCCCCCATAGTGGCCCCTGCACACAGTATTATACCCCATAGTGGCCCCTGCACACAGTATTATACCCCATAGTGGCCCCTGAACACAGTATTATACCCCATAGTGGCCCCTGCACACAGTATAATGTCCCATAGTGGCCCCTGCACACAGTATTATGTCCCATAGTGGCCCCTGCACACAGTATTATCCCCCATAGTGGCCCCTGCACACAGTATTATCCTCCATAGTGGTCCCTGCACACAGTATTATGCCCCATAGTGGCCCCTGCACACAGTATTATGTCCCATAGTGGCCCCTGCACACAGTATTATGTCCCATAGTGGTCTCTGCACACAGTATTATATCCCATAGTGGCCCCTGAACACAGTATTATACCCCATAGTGGCCCCTGCACACAGTATTATGTCCCATAGTGGCCCCTGCACACAGTATAATGTCCCATAGTGGCCCCTGCACACAGTATTATGTCCCATAGTGGCCCCTGCACACAGTATTATACACCATAGTGGCCCCTGCACACAGTATTATCCCCCATAGTGGCCCCTGCACACAGTATTATCCACCATAGTGGTCCCTGCACACAGTATTATACCCCATAGTGGCCCCTGCACACAGTATTATGTCCCATAGTGGCCCCTGCACACAGTATTATGTCCCATAGTGGTCCCTGCACACAGTATTATACCCCATAGTGGCCCCTGCACACAGTATTATCCCCCATAGTGGCCCCTGCACACAGTATTATCCACCATAGTGGTCCCTGCACACAGTATTATACCCCATAGTGGCCCCTGCACACAGTATTATGTCCCATAGTGGTCCCTGCACACAGTATTATATCCCATAGTGACCCCTGCACACAGTATTATGTCCCATAGTGGCCCCTGCACACAGTATTATGTCCCATAGTGGTCCCTGCACACAGTATTATGTCCCATAGTGGCCCCTGCACACAGTATTATGTCCCATAGTGACCCCTGCACACAGTATTATGTCCCATAGTGACCCCTGCACACAGTATTATCCCCCATAGTGGCCCCTGCACACAGTATTATCCCCCATAGTGGCCCCTGCACACAGTATTATCCCCCATAGTGGCCCCTGCACACAGTATTATGTCCCATAGTGGCCCCTGCACACAGTATTATCTCCCATAGTGGCCCCTGCACACAGTATTATGTCCCATAGTGGCCCCTGCACACAGTATTATGTCCCATAGTGGTCCCTGCACACAGTATTATATCCCATAGTGACCCCTGCACACAGTATTATGTCCCATAGTGGCCCCTGCACACAGTATTATGTCCCATAGTGGTCCCTGCACACAGTATTATGTCCCATAGTGGCCCCTGCACACAGTATTATCCCCCATAGTGGCCCCTGTACACAGTATTATGTCCCATAGTGGTCCCTGCACACAGTATTATGCCCCATAGTGGCCCCTGCACACAGTATTATACCCCATAGTGGCCCCTGCACACAGTATTATGTCCCATAGTGGCCCCTGCACACAGTATTATGCCCCATAGTGGCCCCTGCACACAGTATTATGTCCCATAGTGGCCCCTGCACACAGTATTATGTCCCATAGTGGCCCCTGCACACAGTATTATACCCCATAGTGGCCCCTGCACACAGTATTATGTCCCATAGTGGCCCCTGCACACAGTATTATGTCCCATAGTGGTCCCTGCACACAGTATTATACCCCATAGTGGCCCCTGCACACAGTATTATGTCCCATAGTGACCCCTGCACACAGTATTATGTCCCATAGTGGCCCCTACACACAGTATTATACCCCATAGTGGCTTCTGCACACAGTATTATGTCCCATAGTGACCCCTGCACACAGTATTATACACCATAGTGGCCCCTGCACACAGTATTATCCCCCATAGTGGCCCCTGCACACAGTATTATACACCATAGTGGCCCCTGCACACAGTATTATACACCATAGTGGCCCCTGCACACAGTATTATACCCCATAGTGGCCCCTGCACACAGTATTATGTCCCTTAGTGGCCCCTGCACACAGTATTATCCTCATAGTGGTCCCTGCACACAGTATTATACCCCATAGTGGCCCCTGCACACAGTATTATCCCCCATAGTGGCCCCTGCACACAGTATTATGTCCCATAGTGGTCACTGCACACAGTATTATAGCCCATAGTGGCCCCTGCACACAGTATTATGTCCCATAGTGGCCCCTACACACAGTATTATACCCCATAGTGGCCCCTGCACACAGTATTATGTCCCATAGTGGCCCCTGCACACAGTATTATGTCCCATAGTGGTCCCTGTACACAGTATTATGTCCCATAGTGGTCCCTGCACACAGTATTATACCCCATAGTGGCCCCTGCACACAGTATTATGCCCCATAGTATCCCCTGCACACAGTATTATGTCCCATAGTGGCCCCTGCACACAGTATTATGTCCCATAGTGGCCCCTGCACACAGTATTATGCCCCATAGTGGCCCCTGCACACAGTATTATGCCCCATAGTGGCCCCTGCACACAGTATTATGCCCCATAGTGGCCCCTGCACACAGTATTATGTCCCATAGTGGCCCCTACACACAGTATTATACCCCATAGTGGCCCCTGCACACAGTATTATGCCACATAGTATCCCCTGCACACAGTATTATGTCCCATAGTGACCCCTGCACACAGTATTATGTCCCATAGTGGCCCCTGCACACAGTATTATGCCCCATAGTGGCCCCTGCACACAGTATTATGTCCCATAGTGGTCCCTGTACACAGTATTATGTCCCATAGTGGTCCCTGCACACAGTATTATACCCCATAGTGGCCCCTGCACACAGTATTATACCCCATAGTGGCCCCTGCACACAGTATTATGTCCCATAGTGGTCCCTGTACACAGTATTATGTCCCATAGTGGTCCCTGCACACAGTATTATACCCCATAGTGGCCCCTGCACACAGTATTATGCCCCATAGTATCCCCTGCACACAGTATTATGTCCCATAGTGGCCCCTGCACACAGTATTATGTCCCATAGTGGCCCCTGCACACAGTATTATGCCCCATAGTGGCCCCTGCACACAGTATTATGCCCCATAGTGGCCCCTGCACACAGTATTATGCCCCATAGTGGCCCCTGCACACAGTATTATGTCCCATAGTGGCCCCTACACACAGTATTATACCCCATAGTGGCCCCTGCACACAGTATTATGCCACATAGTATCCCCTGCACACAGTATTATGTCCCATAGTGACCCCTGCACACAGTATTATGTCCCATAGTGGCCCCTGCACACAGTATTATCCCCCATAGTGGCCCCTGCACACAGTATTATGTCCCATAGTGGTCCCTGCACACAGTATTATGCCCCATAGTGGCCCCTGCACACAGTATTATACCCCATAGTGGCCCCTGCACACAGTATTATGTCCCATAGTGACCCCTGCACACAGTATTATGTCCCATAGTGGCCCCTACACACAGTATTATACCCCATAGTGGCCCCTGCACACAGTATTATGTCCCATAGTGGCCCCTGCACACAGTATTATGTCCCATAGTGGTCCCTGTACACAGTATTATGTCCCATAGTGTTCCCTGCACACAGTATTATACCCCATAGTGGCCCCTGCACACAGTATTATGCCCCATAGTATCCCCTGCACACAGTATTATGTCCCATAGTGACCCCTGCACACAGTATTATGTCCCATAGTGGCCCCTGCACACAGTATTATGCCCCATAGTGGCCCCTGCACACAGTATTATGCCCCATAGTGGCCCCTGCACACAGTATTATGCCCCATAGTGGCCCCTGCACACAGTATTATGTCCCATAGTGGCCCCTACACACAGTATTATACCCCATAGTGGCCCCTGCACACAGTATTATGCCACATAGTATCCCCTGCACACAGTATTATGTCCCATAGTGACCCCTGCACACAGTATTATGTCCCATAGTGGCCCCTGCACACAGTATTATGCCCCATAGTGGCCCCTGCACACAGTATTATGCCCCATAGTGGCCCCTGCACACAGTATTATCCCCCATAGTGGCCCCTGCACACAGTATTATGCCCCATAGTGGCCCCTGCACACAGTATTATGCCCCATAGTGGCCCCTGCACACAGTATTATGTCCCATAGTGGCCCCTGCACACAGTATTATGCCCCATAGTGGCCCCTGCACACAGTATTATGTCCCATAGTGGCCCCTGCACACAGTATTGTACCCCATAGTGGTCCCTGAACACAGTATTATGCCCCATAGTGGCCCCTGCACACAGTATTATACCCCATAGTGGCCCCTGCACACAGTATTATGCCCCATAATGAACACCCATGAACAGTTATTATACTCTCAGGTCTTTTCAGACCCTAGAGTATAATAATCGGGGACCCGGGGGGATACAAACATAAAAAAAACACTGTTAGGGAGGGTTCACACGGAGTTACGTGCCGCGTGATGAGCTTTTGCAGGCTGTTCACGCTCTCTTTGATTTCAATGGGAGCGTGGATCGTATACGCGGCGCTATTTTGCAGCCGTGAATTTGCAGCCACAAAATCATGGCCGCAAAATAGCGGCGCGTATACGATCCCGGCTCCCATTGAAATCAATGGGAGCGTATACGGCCCGCAAAAGCTCCCGCGGCGTAGACGTGCCAGATTACGAGCCAAAATACATCGTGTGAACCCTCCCTTACTTACCTACCTCCGGCTCCACTGCAGTCTTCAGTGTTGATGACCATCTTTAATGATGTATGGACGTCACACAACTAGGTCCGAAGCCTTCCAGGAGCGTAGAAAGGTAAGTAACAGTGTTTGTTATGTTCACTTACCTTTCCTCAACCCCTGAGTATAATAATAGTGCTTGTGGGGCCCGTGGCGTCACTTACCGATCCTGGCCCCTGCCAGGATCTGTAAGTAAGTAAAAGTTCGTTTTCTATTGACGTATATTGGAGCAAAGATTTTTTTTTTATTTTTGAATCATATTTTTTAGACGTCAGAAAACCTCTTAAAGTTTCATTACGGATGTGCGAAGTACAACGAGAGCGATGGCGACAATGTTTTATTTTGCATTTCAGTTCTATAATTTGGTATTATCACACAATGTTACCTAGGAAATCATGGCGGCTATAATTACCCGACCCTTAGAAATCTTTCTAACATCCTCTGTGAGCGAGAAGTGTTCCCACATTTATCAGCCTTCATTGCTGCGACAAAGCGCGGCTAACAATGTAAATGTGAATTGTGACTGACGAAATCAAAGTATTTATACAACGCCGCACAAACTTCAGACAATTCGTAACACCAAAATGTCAGCCGCAGAAGCCTTGTATAGACAAAAGTTCTCTGGTTATATAAGGCGCCGATCTGAATGTTTAGTTCTCGGCTTGTCTTATAATGAGCGATTAAATGTACAAAAAGGAGGAATATTTTTTTAACTCTTTCCCTTCGGGGATAAAATTCCATATCTTAGTCTCCTACAGAGAGGATCATCACACATGCTTATCCTTCTCCACCAGGTCCATCCCACATTGATAAGATAGATTTGGTGGACAAGGATAAGCTGGGGTTAGGGGGTTATCGTCACTCCATAGGGAGAGACCACCATTTAGGTGTGTGGAGTCTTATTAAGCCATTAGTGTGCAAAGGAACATGGGAAGAATATGCAAATCTGTCTTCCATGATGTAATTAGGAAGACAGCGCCTCAGTCATGCAGCCCAATAGAGGGCGCTGACTGAGAATGTGCAAGTCTGTCTTCCATGATGTAATTAGGAAGTCAGTGACTCAGTCATGCAGCCCAATAGAGGGCGCTCCCTTTAACATCATGCCCAACCTTCCCAGAGGCCTTTGTTTGCAATGATGTTGGGTGCTAATGGTTTAATAAGACTCCACACACCTAAATGGTGGTCTCTCCCTATGGAGAGACGATATCCCCCTAACCCTGTCTAGAAGCCTCTCAACTCTGCCAGGTCAGTTCTCTCTCTGCGCCAGGCTGACGAGAGGCAATAACATCGAAACAGCTGTCCTTGGCTGAGAGACTGTACCTGGTATAATCCCAACATCATTGCAAACAAAGGCCCTTGGGAAGGTCGGGCATGATGTTAAAGGGAGCGCCCTCTGTTGGGCTGCATGACTGAGGCTCTGTCTTCCTAATTACACCATGGAAGACAGACTTGCACATCCTCAGGGAGCACCCTCTATTGGACTGCATGACTGAGGCTCTGTCTTCCTAATTACATCATGGAAGACAGATTTGCATATTCTTCCCAAGGATAAGTTGGTCATAGTACTATTTTATCCGAGGACTGATGAGCTATGAAAGAGTGGGTCACCTCACCAGTTTTTAGGAGAATTTCTAAAGAGGGTGCTCCTGTTCCTGACCTTGCCCTTGTATGCTGATTATGTTCCCACCTGATACTTACAGTACTACTGACTATGTTCTTGTGTATGCTCCTATGTTGTCCTTACATTATGATACTTATAGTATTTTTCCTGCCTACTCCTGGCCCTTTGGATACCATACCTGATACTTCTAGTACTTCTCCTGATGCTGACTTCTGGCTTCTCAAGACTATATTTTCAGCTTGTTCCTGTCTACTCTTATGTATAATCCTTTTCCGAGTGGCCACCATGACTCCATTCCTGACTAAACCTTACTCTGACAGCCCCACCACTGACAATCCATATTCTTAGGACTATAACCAACGAAACTCTGCAACAATGCCCACATCTTTTAGCATGGATAAGGCGTGAAAACCAGGGAATTCCTTAGACTTCATAACCCAGCTGAGCCAGTATCAAATTAATTGTGGCTTAGAGAGCCCACGTTCCAATATGTAATCCTAACACCACTGTAGTAAAGGGGTTTTTCTAGGCCAAAAAAAAATCTAAATCATTTTCAAGCAAAAAAGGTCTGTTCGTGCTATTAATGGGTTAATAAGGGCAGCCAAATACCTTTTGCAGTGTTTTAAGTGGTTTCTGGTTTTCTCTCGGAGCTCCTGGCATCCTCTGCATTTGTTTACATGGGCATCTTCCTGTTCTGTGTTTTCCTACCATGACTCTTTGGGCTGTACTCAGAGCTGACACTCACCGCCTCCCTCTCTCACTCCCTCCTCCTACCTTTCTCACTCACACCCCCTCGTTTCTTTATCTAGCCCACCCACTACTAGCCCTTCTTAACTAACTCCACTCCCCCCACCTCATCATACTTACCAGTCTTCCAGTCTAGATCTTCTGAGCACAGTACATTGCTTCTTCAGGATCATCGGCACACCCTCTTCTTGATGTCTGCCGGCCACCCTCGCCTGCGCAATAGAGCCGTAGTTTCATCATGTGCAGTAAATGTGACGTTCCATGCCCAGAAGTTACCCATAATGTCCCCGGAAAATCAAAAAAATATGCCTGAAGCGGTCACATGCCTATCCCAGGGATAGGTAAATATAGATTTTTGGAACAGTGAGTAATTTAGAAGGTGGGACCTGAACTGTGATAGTCCGACACCCAGACCCTGCACAGATCAGCAGTTTCAGAGGCTATAGCAGAGGACGGGGAGCGCGTGCAGTATCTCCTATTTAAGTAGTAGAAGCGACACCAAGTTCTCTGGATAGCGATGGTTCCAGGAAAGTGCAGCATGAATAGGAGACCCTGCACATGCTCCCTGCCCTGTGGATAGGTCATCGATTTGGGACTAGAAAACCCATTTAGGCAGAGTGACCATCTGTATGCAACGGGTGCTTATAAATAGTGTAGTCCAAAGGGTGGTCCATAGAATTGAATATTAGAGATGAGCGAGTAGTACTCGATCGAGTAGGTATTCGATCGAATACTACGGTATTCAAAATACTCGTACTTGATCGAGTACCACTCGCTATTCGAATGCAGAACCAGCATTGATTGGCCGAATGCTATACAGTCGGCCAATCAACGCTGGTTCTTCTCCTACCTTTAGAAGTCTTCTCCGTGCAGCTTCCCCGCGGCGTCTTCCGGCTCTTCATTCACTCTGCCAGGCATTGGGCCTGGGCAGAGCTGACTGCGCATGTCCGCTTGTAGTGTGGGCATGCGCAGTCGGCTCTGCCCAGGCCCGATGCCTGGCAGGGTGAATTCAGAGCTGGAAGACGCCGCGGGGACGCTGCACGGAGAAGACTTCTCGGAGGATCCAGCCCGACCCTCACTCTTGGACTTGGTAAGTATAATTTGATCAAAAGTTGCCTACCCCTGAAACGAGCATTTTCCCCCCATAGACTATAATAGGGGTTGATATTCGATTAGAGTAGTCGAATATTGAGGGGCTACTCGAAACGAATATCGAACCTCGAACATTTTACTGTTCGCTCATCTCTATTGAATATATATCGGGACCTGACACTTCCATGAGAGGAGGTTTGTCGCCATGCTTCCTCGCCTTCCCCTCCATGTGCCCATAGCTATATCTGACCATTGCACATTGTTGAGAATTTGGGGTTTCTGGGTCCTCGATCTCCGGGACCTTGGGCACTAGCCTTATACTTGGACTGTATATTTTTGTAGTCTGGCCTATTATCTCTCTTTTCTTCTATAAATACATCAGACTTCATACACTGTCCCCTGGAATAAATGTGGAGTTCATTATGAGTATCAGGACGCGGGGCCTTGTGCGTCTCCATGGTCCTTCATGTCAGGCCCATCAGGGAGCACTCAATAAATCCAGAGCTCTCAGTATCATCTAAGGGATGTTTATTTCGAGTGTCTCTTCACAGTATATGTGAAGATGTTTTGACTTTGATGAAAATACAGATTTACAGCCTCCCCGGCCCGTCACGTACGCTGCTGGACGATGAACTGAGCGACATTACTCATTTACCTAATAAACATCCCCGCTATTCTCAAACAAACAAGATGTGACCGCGCAGACCGCAAAATATATGTCTGATGTGAGGCTAAGTCTGCTCACTGAGATAGAGGGTTTATTACGCCATTGTTGTTCTTTTTATAGAGGCCGGATATGGACAGGATGGGCTCATTATATATATACAGAATAGAACATAATGGGGAAGATTTATGAAGACTGCCATTTTGTACTCTAGTCTTAATAAAGGCTTGACAGGTGCTGGACAGGTGCTGGACATGGCCGGTGTAGAGACTCCAGTATTACGCACATATAGTGGCACATGTATATACACATTACACACATATACACACACATTGATATATACATAGACATTACACACATATAGTCGCACATGTATATACACATTACACACATATAGTCACAGATATGCTTACACATTACACACATATATACACACATTGCACACATATAGTCGTACATGTTCATAGACATTACACATATCTAGTCATATACGTACACATTACACATATGCATACATATTACACACATATAGTTACACATATACAGTACATACCCATTACACACACATAGTCATAAATATACATACAAATTACACACATATAGTCACAAATATATGCATAAATAACACACATATAGTCGCACATGTACATACACATTACACACACAGTCACAGATATACATATACATTACACACATATACACACACATCGTCACATATATACATTACACACATATAGTCACACTTGTACATACACAATACACACATATACATAGACTAATAAATATGATGCATCTAATAACCCTATAATAAATCTCCCCATAGACAGAATTGTGAAGTGATAACAACCTTGGCATCTGCTTTTCAGGATCGTCATAGGAGAGTAATATTCTAGACTTACGGGGTTAAACGAATAATATGGCCGTACATTAAAGAGTCCCAGGCTGCAGACAGAGGTGAATGGGATTTCATTCTCTATATATTATTAATATTACTTTCCAATAACTGCGCACCATTCCTTGGGGTGCGAGAAGCGGCAGAGACTAACACTGTCCATGTATAGAAGAGTCAATATTTAACTCCGACGAGGACATAAAAGGATTTCTAATATCTGCTACAAGGGTCTAAATCAGAATAAATAGCCATTAAGATCTAGGCTGCTCTATATAATGGAGGGAAAGACCTACGAGGTGATAATCCCCTAGATTACATCAGTCTATAAGTGCCCCTCCCCCGCTGACTTTTTGTTTTTTTAGTTTTTCTTTTGAAGCAATGCTAAATTGTGGACAATTAAATGAGATGTTTATGAGGCCTATCAATAGATAAAGCCTCCATAATTTTATAGGAGATGAACATGGCGGCTTCTGGGCTCTCTGACGGCTTTACACAGATACCGTCAGTCTTAAGGAATATGTGTATTAGGGCATATCACTCATATATGGGGTACCCACTTAGAGTCATGTTATATTCCCAAAATATGTTCTATCTCTGTGAATTTAATGCATGTCAGAAACCCGACCAAGGACCGGTGGGAGGTTCCAGGATGTGGGTAGGCCGGAGACTAGGGATGAGCAATCGGGATCAGAAAAGATCGGATCCCGATCGGCGATCGAGCAAATTTCACGATCGAGATTGGCCGGAAAATGATCGGAAATCGGATTTTAAAAACGATCCTGAAATCTCAAGATCGGCTCAACCCTATCCCATAGACCCATGTACTGTGCCCCTCCTCATGTCTACCCATCCTGACTATGCTGATACCCTTTATGGCTACATCCCAGGGGATGGGGCAAATCATTTAGACATTCTCCATTTCTTTACAGAATGATGGCATAGTCATACGTTGGTGGTGCCAAAGCTCATATGTCAATACCAGATGAAGAACTGAGCGGAGAGTATTGTTCTAGACTATAGACGGCACCAGGTCTATGGTAATAAATACTGGGGCCAGGTAGCTGTTCCCAATCACACCGTAGTACTCCTATATGTGCCCCATCTATACGCTATATCTGTCTATAAAGAACAATCGTCCAGTTCAGTATGGCAACCGGAGATGTCAGGACGATGGTACATTCAGTGCAATGTGTCATATTACACTAATATATGCAATAAAACGTCATCACAACTTTTTGTAATTTCCCGAAATGTGTTTTCTCCTCTTCTCCCACCCAAGTCTGAACTCTGAGGTTTCATTAGAAATCTCCATTTATGGTCCTGATGTGTTCCTCAAACGTTCAGCTCATCTATGTGTTTCTATAGTTATATCCGCCCAGTATTAACACCAGTGCTAATAGGGTAGGGGCGGATGAAAGGACCGGTATTATTTGGGCACTTATTGAGTGAATTGTGTTAGTAAATTCTGAGTTTTATAGGATGGCGGCACTTATTATTTTTCCGAAAACCAGCCTAGCTCCTAGCACAGTATATTATATCAAAGCCATCACCCAATTGACTTTTCCCCCTATCTTTGCATTTATTTAGCCAGCCATCTAGAGCACTCCCATCTAGACTAGTCCAGACGTCTGCCTCTTGTAATAATACTGTTATTTCACCGGGACTGATAAGAAGACATTTTCATATTTATTTTATAGTCTGGTATTGGAAAAGCAGGTGCAGACATCTGACAGAAGTAAATCGTCTCTGCCTGGACATGAGCGGAGTGTCAAGTGGGGGAAAGCAATTGTTTGGATGGCTCTTGTATGGCGTAGATGGAGATGAATAACAATGCCTTGCATTAGACGGACGCTCTCCTTTGTTGTCCCACCAAATGTATCTTCTAAGATCAAAGTACAGAACAGACTGGCGTTACTTTATTGTACTTCACAATACTGCTATAACATAGCCATATAGCATAATCATTGTCAGAACGCATTGTGTGACCTCTCAAAGATCTAAATAGGATTGATATACTGAGCTGTAGCATGCAAAAAATATCTAATGATGATGACGTCCATTAAAAGTATATAAAATTGGCGCGCAGTACCATGCCGGACCACTTGGAGTGCTGTTGAGAACTAGAACCAATGGAGAGTACTCTCTTTACAGGCATAGCAGTGATCATAAGCACCAAACTATTTTATGATGATGTAGTCATTTAAAGGAGTAGGTCAGGAATTCTTTATTTATGGCCTATCCTTAGAACAGGCCATAAGTATCTGATCAGTGGAGGACCAGCAGTTAGCCCTCACACAGATCAGTTGTATTGTGCTGCTTCCAACGCCTGTACTAAACTAACCTGTTATATAAAAAATTCTGGGCCAACCCCAATAAAACTATAGACCTTTTGCATGCAATACCCTTCCTGACCACTTGGAGTGTTTATTGATAGAAATATAAACAATGGAGGACTATAAATAATGGATCAACAGAGAAATACCACTATAAACAATGGAGATTGCTTTGTATGGGTAATGGTAGTGCTCAAAACTGTGTTGTAGCATGCAACAAAAAAAAAGAAAAATCTAATAATGATGTAACTCATTAAAATGATATAAGGTAAGCATGCAATACCATGCCTGCCCACATGGAATGCTGTGTAGAGAAACAGAACTATAAGCAACTTTTAGGACAGGACTTGTCTGTTGTCCACTGGCTGATTTTTCATATTTATTGGAAAATAAAGAATCTGTTTTCCATTGAAACGATGGCCGCTTACCTAGGCTCCGGACACTAGACTGAGCTTTGTACCTGCCACCAGAAGACTAGAGTCTCTATACAACCCCGTCCAGTGACCTGTGATTGGCCAGAGCTGAACCAAGTCGCCAATTTGAACTGCAGAGTGGGGGGGAATGACAGGAAAACAATATAGCAACTACATTTAACATAAAACACATAGGACGGGACAAACCAACCTGCAGGTACAAAGGACAAATAAAAAAAAATAGCAGCTCACTCCGGGATGCTGCACCTACCCCTACAACTCAAAGGCTACAAGTGTATCTGAATTTTTTTAAACATTACTCTCATCTACATTTTATGGCGGGTTGAATAAAACACATCAATTTTTTATTGTGCAATCTTAATATTTTTATCGAGGTATCATACGATTTTTCCAACGCATAAAATTTTATTTCTACTTTTTTTTATTTTCCATTTCTGACAATTAATTGCTGAGGTTAATTTTTCTAGAATCTAGAGCAAAAAAAATTAGTAAGTGTAGAATTGCATCTATATTTCTATTTTTCCTTTTTTCCCCCTCAACAAGTGGGGTTAGAAAAATATGTACATTTTTAAATATTTTTTAATTATTTATTGTAAGTTTTGCAATTTTTATATTCTTATGATCAGCGAAGCCCTGACAATTTTCTAATTCATACACTATAAATTTTTTCCATTTGATTTTTTATTTTTTTTAGAACTATTTATTTTGTATTTTTTTTCTGCTATTTCTAACAATTATTTGCTGAAGTTAACTCTGGTAAAAAAAAAAAAATCTAAAACTGTCTATTTTTGTCTCTATTTTTCCTTATCTTTAAAAAAAAAAAAAAAAAAAACTGAACAATTACTGCTCAGAAAATATGGATTTTTTTTACTTCTATAATTACTTTGCAATTTTATTATCCTATTAACCAACATTTTAATTTTTTTTTTTTTTTTATAGCTATTTATTTAGTTTTTATGGGGGTTTTGTTTCTTTTTTTTTTTTTTTCCACAATTTTTTTCTTAAATTATTTCTGGGTAAAGGGCATTTTAGAATAAAGTGTCTTTCTAATCTGGATGATATGAGGGCCGCATGACGCTCTGCATTGTACGTAGGAGGAAAGTGGATGGATTTAATGAAGATGCCGAACAAACAAGTCATTAAGCAGAATGCAGAGAAGTAAATGGGATCGGCCAATAAAAGGAGACATTATCATAAGCCAGCACAATAATCAATAATAAAAGGTGAACAGGGCCCTGGAGAATCGGTCTGTTGTCCCCTTAGTCCTTGCAACAATTTCATAGATAAGCAGAGGAGGGACTGTTGTAAGGACTAAGGATGGCATTGGCATAGTACGACATGGCTTTGCTTACTCTGGCCATTGTATCGTATTGTACTGTTTTAATGGTTACTCTCTGAGGGCTACTATGATGGTTATGTGTCACTTGGGCTGGTGCAGGTCATTGCTTTGGGAAGTTTCCATAAGTTGGGTCGCTCAATGGCTCTTGACTGGCGGGACAAGGTTATACCTAAGAGTTGCACAGCATTTCTCTGGGATTGCCTGGGATACTAGTGAGAAGGGGAGTATTATTTAAGGATCCATTCCCATGCTAGGAGAGGGGCGCCTTGCTGCTCATAGGGAAACCTGCACGGCTCAACTAGCTTGAGGAGAGGAGCCTTGACAACCATTGATCCAGTAGCCACATCCTGGAACTGGACCACCAGCAAAGACCCTGATAGTGGTGACAGAGGCTTTAGGAGACAGGCATCCCATTCCCAGTGCCAGCGAAATCATGGTTTCCACCAGCGAGGGCTCGTAGCGCTACTCCAATTGTGTTAGTTATTGTTCCTGTGGTGTGGCTGGGCAGTTGCTTCCTGCAGATTCAACTGGTTCATCGTCTGCTGAAGGAGGTGGCGCTGGGCGTGCATCATCCCAATGGTGCAAGAGGCCAGACTGTGAGTGTGCTGGTTACAAACCTTAATAATACCTTTCAATAGCTTCAAAACTGCTTGTTGACTGTTTCCAATTAAAGAAAAGTACAAATATATATATATATATATATATATGAGGGTTCATGACAAAGATTTTAGATTTAGTAACTAGAGTAATAAAATACCATTACACAAAGTGTCTTCAAATATTTTTTACAGCTTCCAACCTGTCATATATGGTGCAATTCCCGCTCTGCTGGTCATTGAGGTCACCAGTGGCTTCCTATTGTCACCACCATCAATGACATGTAAGAGCGCCTGGCCCTGATGCTGCAAGATCTTCTATGTTAGCCTACCCAAGGCCAGTCGGCTCCCTGCTACTCTAGTGCTCGCAGTCTATGAGCCGTAGCTGGACATACTCATCTTGAGGGTCACAGTTTACAAAGAACAGAGTTTTGCACATTTTGGATGAATCTTCATACTGTACCCTTTCCCTTGCTGTTGCACCAAAGAGGAAAGCGGCGTGCCCTTGTTGCTCCAAAGAGCTCATTTGCATATTGACAAATATATTGATAGTTCCATAGTTCAGGCACCTAAGTGGGAAGCTCCATTTATTTCAGATGACCTTAACTTCTCGAGTTGCAGGGTTGGGTTGATCTATTGGATTCTGGTGAAGACTTACTCTATGGAAGGGGGTGATGTCTACGAGAGATATATATAGATATAGCCATGCAGTCCTGAGCTGTATATACTTATACTCATTAGGGTGTTTTCTCTTCTTTGGGCACAGGATCAGCAGTCACGATCTTAATATCTTTCAGCTGACGGCACGTGGTGGAGATGTACACATGGCACCAATCACGCTGGCACCTTTGATGTTGCCCTCTGGTTTGGATTGCCAGTCACTTTCGCGCAGACACTTGTGGGTAGATCGGTTATACAAGGGGCGTCGTACAGCCAGTCTGACTCCGCTCTCATTAAACATCAAGATGTTTCCTCGGATTCTTTCTAATTTATCAATTTCATCAGCACATTCAAGAGCCGAAAGTGAATTTACTGCCGTCTCGTAAACCGGTGACATTTCTGTGCCCAGTGTTCCAAATCAATTTCATGGTTAAAAAAAAAAATCTTCTACTGTTCCCAAAATCTGAAATATGGGACATTAAAACAGGAGATGACTCCTTATCCCCAGTAATGTCTTGTAGAGGATTCTGCTTCTTGTCCTGTAATTTGTATATCTATACAACATAATACTCTGAGATACTGAGAACGTCATATCCCAAATAATCCAGATGGATTCATATCATTCTATAAAGTATCATTTGTATGAACTCAAGGAAGTAATTCTCTGATCCCGATCCGATCGGGTCTATGAAGACGGAACCTCCCCATTGAAATCAATGGAGGACAGAAGGCGCTCAGATGTCATCCCAGTATCATCCTGGTGCATTCCATTATAGAATCGGACTCCCCTGAGCCAGTCATGTGCATGAGGCCATCGGTCCCCCCTGACTTTAATGCCATCACCAGGATTTGTTTTGTTCTTTTAAGTTTTGATTTGGTTTTAGAGGGTTTTATTATTTCATTTTGGGGTTTTATTAATTTAACATATAAAATCTACATATTATTAGTGTTAGGTTTACTTTTTATTACCTATTCATAAGGAAATCAATTTTTTCCTCAATGGACAGAAAAAAGACAGTCCTTAGGTCGGGGTAGCTAAGAACAACCTCTACATCATCTATACATGTTTGGTTCCTACCTAGTAGTAATAATAATATAAGGCTACAATGATACCCTGCGGCCAGCAGGGCAAACAGTGGGGACATTTGGGCTATATCTTTCTGACAAGCCAATCAAATGAAGGACCCTCCTACAATGAAATGAAGGACCCTCCTATGCTATGCTGAAATTAAGGATTCTCCCATGTTGAAATAAAGGACCTTACCATGCTGAAATGAAGGACTCTCCCACATTGAAATGAAGGATCTTGCCATGCTGAAATGAAGGACCCTCCAATTCTGAAAGGAAGGATATTCCCAGGCTGAAATGAAGGACCCGCCTATGGTGATATGAAGGACTCTCCCATGTTGAAATAAAGGACCTGACCATGCTGAAATGAAGGTCCTTCCTATGCTGAAATGAAGGAACCTCCAACATTGAAATAAAGGACCCTCCTATGCTGATATGGACCCTCCTATGCTGAAATGAAGGATCCTCCAATTTTGAAATGAAGGACCCTCCTAGGTTGAAATGGTGAAATGAAGGACCCTCCTATGCTGAAATGAATGACCTTCCTATGCTGAAATAAAGGACCCTCCCATGCGGAAATAAAGGACATTCCCATGCTGAAATGAAGGACCCACCTATGGTGAAATGAAGGACCTTCCCATGCTGAAATGAAGGACCCACCTATGGTGAAATGAAGGACCTTCCCATGCTGAAATGAAGGACCCACCTATGGTGAAATGAAGGACCTTCCCATGCTGAAATGAAGGACCCACCTATGGTGAAATGAAGGACCCTCCTATGCTGAAATGAAGGACCCACCTATGGTGAAATGAAGGACCTTCCCATGCTGAAATGAAGGACCCACCTATGGTGAAATGAAGGACCCTCCTATGCTGAAATGAAGGACCTTCCCATGCAGAAATAAAGGACCCTTCTATGCTGAAATGAAGGATCCTCCCATGCTGAAATGAAGGATCCTCCCATGCTGAAATGAAGGAAATTCCTATGCTGAAATGAAGGACCTATCACATTAAAATGAAGGACCCTCCAATTCTGAAATGAGGGAAATTTACATACTGAAATGAAGGACCCACCTATGGTTAAATGAAGGACCCTTCTATGCTGAAATGAAAGACATTCCCATGCTGAAATTAAGGACCCATCTATGGTGAAATGAAGCCCCTCCCATGCTAAAATGAAGAGTATTTCCATGTTAAAATGAATGATGTTCCCATGGTCTGGGCCCCAGTGCAAATAATGAACACAGCCAATTATAATGCTTTGGCGCAAGGGCCTTTGGAACTTCTCAGGTATTAAAATCCCATATAAGTGTTACGTCTGCGCCCCCTATAGACTCTCTTCAGAGAATAACATACCCATGATGCACCAATAAGTACCCAACCACTGCAGTGCAGGACTAGTAGGTCATTTTCATGTTATTCCAAAATGAAGCTAATTTTAGATACCAGATTTTGGGGATTTTCAGATCACTGTCGGCGGGAATAAAGCAATTTGACATAATATACATGGATGCGAGTATTCGCTTTGTTCCGCCCTTGCTCCGTTCCACCAGCCTGATAAATAAGCATCTGCTAAGAATCAACATTCTTGATTTTTTGGAGAGCCATAAATTCATTAAGCGTATACTTTGTGAGGATGAATATTAGTTTGGCGGCCGCCCCCCGCGCCCCCGCCCCGTCATTACACACAATTATAGAAATGTTCTTAGTTAGAAAAGAGGACACAATAAATTATTGCCTTAAATTCTCTCAAAATGAGGCAATGAGCGGGGAAATTATTAGAATGTGGTTTCCATTTCGGAAACCTTAAACAAATATTTGCAGTTTTTGTTTCCCGTTGCTTCAGGGTGCGCTATTATAACTCCACGGGGAGCGGATTCACTATAGAGTATCATTTGTACCAGTCTCTAAATGGAATTCTGTATGAATGTGTGGACACTAGGGTTGAGCGATCGGAAAAGATCGGCGATCAAGTAAATTTCGCGATCGGAATTCCGATCCCGATCTTTTTAGGCGGGATCGAGGTCGGAGGTTATTTCCCACAATGCTTTGCTGCTGTCCAAGCATTGTCGGAAAAGCTAACAATGTTAGCTAGGTCCCATAGGAATGAATGGATGCAGCCGGCACATAGCCTGTGCCGGCGTCTGACCGCTTAACCTCCTGCGCGCCGGCTGCATCCATTCATTCTAATGGAAGACTAGCTAATATCTCTAGTAGCTTAAGGCTTGGTTCACATATGCTGATGTGTTCTGTCCATAAGAGTCCACATGAGGACCCCTACGGACAGAACACAAGCACAACTGCGCACGGGCCCCATAGACTATAATGGGGTCCGTGTGCTCGAACTGCACAGCGCTTGCAGTTGCGCTTGTTTACCGTCCGTAGAGGTCCTCATGCGGACTCTTACGGATGGAACACATCAGCATATGTGAACCGGGCATAACACTTACTTGCACATAAGTGCCGCTGCTGGTCCAGTCCCCATGTTCTCGCCTCGCTGCCCCCGCCTCCCAAGTTAGTGTTACAGACCTAGGAAGAAGGTGGGGCTTGTGGCTTACGAGATTGTGGGCGGGTACTGGGAGGGGAGCACTCACATCTCCCCACCCTATACCCGCCCACACTCTTCTAAGCCACAAGCCCCGCCTTCTTCCTAGGTCTGTAACACTAACCTGGGAGGCGGGGGCAGCAAGACGAGAACAGGAACGAGAACGGACCGAACCAGTCTGTGCAGGTAAGTGAACACCACTACACAAAATCACTACACAACATGGAGTCTAACAATTAAAGTGTTCAATTTTTGGACTCCACGTTGTGTAGTGAATAGGATCGTTTTTAAAATCCGATCTTCGGTTATTAAAAAAATCCCTTTGACTTGCATTAGGATCTGAATTGGGATCGGGTTCGAATGGAAAATGATCGGAAATCGGATTTTAAAAAATGATCCTGAAATCTCAAGATCAGCTCAACCCTAGTGGACACCTTAAGGAACCCCAGGCAAGAGTCAAGAAGGTGGAGTCAGCCAAAATTTTCGTAGAGATTGAGCGGGGGCTTATCCTACATAGTGACTCAGCTGTTCACATTATAAACTGCGCCCTAAACCTAAGTCTTAGCTTTTCAGTGGAGTTCCCCTTTAAATACAAGGAGCGATTGAACTTTCCGTAAACTTTTTGTATCATTAGGCTGTTTTTTTTCCCCCTCCTTATAGTGTAATTGTCGCCTTCCCCTTCTGCATACCTAATCTCCAAAATCAAATTACAAGTGCGGCAGTAAAAGAGTCGGAAGTTTCTTGGAGTTTTCTTCTATTTTCATGTAAATAGGTTTCTCCCATTGTCGGTTATGGCTGGCTGCTTATCGTCATTAGCGCTTTATTCGCTTTATTTCACATCCGCCTGGTGGGTTCACTTTTATATGGAGGGAGATGAAATGCTGAATGTCCACGGGGAAGGGAGATTTTTTACAAATAAAGCTCAAGTCTCACATTTTCCTTCGGGCTTTGTTGTGACAATACGGATGTAGCAGAGCTGAGTTTGTAGAGGTAAAATAAGGAGTTATCAGTGAGCTTAGGTATGTCTGTAGACGAGCCTTCTATCTTCAGGGTTGTGGGAGAATTGGGGCTCTTATCTCTACAGAAATAGCGCCACCTTTGTTTTTAGCCTGTTTCTGGTATTGCAGTACAGCCATGTCATGGCATAAAGTGATGCATTTATGAAAGAAAAATATCCGCCATCATCTCATGTCTGTCTCGATTCCTTACTTGTCTACATGTACTGTATAAAGTGCCGGCCAGAAACTGTCCACATATACAGTGTCTGTGAGAGACTGTTCACATATACTGTACTAGCTTCTACCCGTGACTTCGTCTGCGGGTTGTTGGAGTGAATGATCCGCCTATATTCAGCAAATTGCTGCTGTCGATGGTTTGCCTGCTCCGGCGTTTTGGCAGCTCTTAATCTGTCCTGCTGCTGAACTCGTTCCTCACGCTGTGCCTGTGATTGTTCCGGCATCTCAGCAGCTCACTGGGACACCATATAATGAGCGTGTTGTTGGTGTTGATGATCCAGCTACTCTGGCGTTTCAGCAGCTTTAAAGTTGGCCTGAAGTTGTTCTTTGCACTGTGCCTGTAATTGTTCCGGCATCTCAGAAGCTCGCTGGGACGCAATATAATGAGCATGTTGTTGGCATTGATGATCTCCCTCAGCTCCACTTTAGGAGAAGTCTGTGACTTCTGGCTTCCTTCATAGCTCTGATTGTTTGCAACAAATCAGATTCTCTTTTTCCAGACATGTTTAAAATTGACAAACTGCCAATTTGGATCAAAGGCAATTGCCAATGTCAGTGTGTCAGCAGTGCCTGGAGCAGATGAGATAATATGCAAATGCATGAACACTGTGGGTGAGTGTGTGTTTACACAGAGAAGTAACAGACCAGGCTTTCTCAGAAGGTGAGATAAGAGCAGTGTAATGTAGTATGTGAACATAAATTCATAACAGTCGTGAAGCCATGTCATATACTGGGATATAAAGTAGCCTATACTTTAATCGAGGTTACAATCTATCTATGTGCCAAATTTAATTCAAATCTGTTCAGACATTTTTGCGTGATTGAGAAACATACACATTTATAATATTAGTAGGATACAGTGCCTGCCAAAGACTGTCAACATATACAGTGTTTTTGAGAGACTGTTCACATATAAAATGCCTGCCACAGACTGTCCACATATACTGTATACAGTCTGGGGTTTAGATAGAAAATGTACCTCATATCTCGCAGTGCTCCATGGTGGAAAATACAGAGAGAAGGCGCCGACAACCCTCTGCAAAACTGACTACTGCGACCTGTGAGATGGCGTGAGAAGATGGCATATATAGGTAGACAAGTGGTTAAACAGATAGATTGCGGCAGAGACCCATGTCTGAAGAAACGGCCTTTTCCAGAAAGTTTTTTATGTTTTATAGACTTTTTGACAGAGATCAAGTTCCCCATTGTAAGTGTGAAGAAGGAGACTCCCTCCCCACAGAAGTGTCGCTGAAGACGGGGGAGCACCGGATCTACTGCATTTTTTCCTTGTTTTTGAAGATATTTCAGCAAAAAAGTTGCATAAAGTTACTTAAAGCAATCTGCCGCCATCTTACTAGGTCACTTCTACAGAAATCTCCAGGAGGTCTACCACAGGGCAGTGTCAGTCTGACCTTATAATGGTGTCAATCTTAAGATATTGAAATTTTATTCCGGAATGATGAATCTTACGGGAAGGCTCGGCATCTCCACACACATCATCCTCTAAAGACGTCCTGATAGCGATCACCATCCAGATCAATCCTGAGGTCGGAGGTTACATCTCCAGTCCTGTAAACAAACTCAAGAGAGCACTTTCCACTTGGAACGGGTCTCGGCTGAGACGTTCATTGGCGGCTCCGCGTCTTCCAAGACATTACTGGAGTTCAGGAGAAATGGAAGTGGCTTCTGTGATCTTATCATGTAATGACTTCAAATGGCAAACCACAAAACCACAAAACAGGGAACAAAGGAGCGGGGTTACTGGAATCCAAGCCTGGAAGTGTAAGAGCGAGGTCAGGCTCCAGAACAACAAGACGCTCACTCCTATTTATTTCTTCTGGGTTAAGTTTGTCGTTGCTTTTCTTAGAGTTCCTGGATTATTAGTCCTTGTGTAGAGGGATTTAAAGGAACAGTACACCTAACATGGCTGGGAACAAAAACACAAAGAGACGTTCTAAGGCGTCCAACTGTACAAGAATAGCATTGATGGCACTGGATATGTGGTGGGATATATTGGACAGCAAGTTAGTAGACAGTTCTTGGAGTTGATTTGGTGGAAGCAAGAAAAATGGGCAAGCGTAACGATATGAGCAAATACGATAAGCGCCAATTAGATAACTGGGTCAGAACATGTCGGCAGGTCTTGTAGAGTTTTCCCAGTATGTAATGGTTAGTGTCTGCTCGCAGCTCACTCTATAATGGGCTCTGTAGTCAGAGACCGGTCAGAAGTCAACGCTGTCTTTGTCCACCTCAGAAAGCATCAGAACTGGACCATGGAGTAATGGTAGGAGGCGTCCTGGTCTGATGAATAACATATGGACGGCCTGATGCAAACGCATCAACTGTCAGGGAAAGAGATGACACCAAGATTCTCTATGGGACGAAGACAAGATGGCAGAGGCAATGGGATGCTCTGGGCAATGCTATGCTTGGCATATTACTCACATCAGGGAGAGTGTGTGCCTACATAGGCGTACGGAGACTTACAAGTCATTCCTGCTCCGCTAGGGATTCTGGATAAAAAATATGCAAATCTATTCTCCAGGATGTAATTAGGAGAACAGTGCCTCTGTATGCCGCCCTCTAGAGGGCAGCCTCCTTAACATCTTGCATGACTCAGTTAACAAGCCTACTAACTTGATGCGGATTTAATTGCCAAATTAGTATTCCTATTCCAAAATGACTTGTGACTTCCAGGAATGAATTGTAAGTCTCCGTACTGCCTATGTAGGCACACACTCTCCCTGATGTGTACAAGTATCCCCTGACCCTGGTCTATAGTCTCTCACTCTGCCAAATCAGTATCCCTGCGCTATGCTGAGGAGATCCAAAAGACCGAAACAGCGCTGTCCATAGCTGGGAATCTGTTCCTTTTGGGATAGAAATACTAATTTGGCAATAAACTCTGCATCATGTTAGTAGGCGTATTAACTGAGTCATGCATGATGTTAAGGAGGCTGCCCTCTAGAGGGCGGCATACAGAGTGCACTGTTCTCCTAATTACATCCTGGAGAATAGATTTGCATATTTTTTACCTGGCATATTACAGTGACACATACCACCTATATAAACATTGTACTGACCAAGTACCCCTTTCATGGCAGCAGTGCCCCCCTAAGAAGTGTATTCTTTCAGTAGATAACACCTCTACCACCAGGACCAGATTGGCAATTTATATCACCAGGAATTGTCCCGGTGGGCCGAGTGGCTGGGTGGTAAATATAGGCCACTCCGCAGGCAAGATCTCTGTCCTGAGGCTCCTTACATTGGTGTTAGTCACAAATGAAGCACTCAGGGAAGTCGGGAAAAACAACAACACTGATACTCACCTCCTCTAGGCATCTGGTGGTCCCCGGCATCCTCCTCTGGCCTCTTTATACCCCTTGCTGGTATGACACAACCCATGGCCTGTGATTGGCTGCGAAGGACATTAGGTCATTGCATTGAGGTGTCACATGCAACCACATGAAGCCCAATCATAGCTCTTAAAGGTGACCTTGGGGTACGCCACACCCGATAGGGGCCTGGAGGAGGCTAAATAAGAAATATGGGGGACTGTCGGATGCCTCTGATTTCTCTTCACCTTCCCTGGGCCTCTGTTATAATAGTACAATAGCACTTACATATGGTAACTTACTCTAGGTTCACATCTGCATTGGGATTTCTGTTCTTTGGACCGCTTGGAGACCCAAAAAACGGAAACTCAATCTGCTTAAAAGGCTATTACCCGCGAACCCCATAGACTGTAATGGGGTCTGCCCACTTTCTGCCTGAAAAATGAAGACAGAAAAGTCCTGCTTGCATTTTTCAAGCGGAATGGAGGATGGAATGCATCGCAGATGTGAACCTTGCCTTACATACGACTGTTGCCCCTCTCCTCATAAAACACAGCCCTTTGTAAAGTACTGTAAGAAGACATAGCTTTGTATTTTTTAGTACAGTTCAACATTTTCTTCTGTCTCTGGTGCCAAGCTTTAACTTTTGACTGCCAAGCTTTGACTTTTGACCACAGCTGCTTCTGTCTGCAGATATTTGCTGGTCTTTATATACTGAGATGCAGTGGTGAACCTAGCCCCTCTACTGCCTGAGGCAGATAACAGAAAGATGGACTGAATACCGGAGGGAGGGGGGTGCTAGTGGTAACATTACAATGAATACAGTGCGGAACATTTTGTGGTGACTTACCGGAGATGTCTCTTCCCTCTGGACCGCTATGACCACTTCTTCCAGCTGTGATTTGTCTCTGTAAAGTTTGCAACACACACATCTTTGACTCCTCACTTCTCCAGGCACCCGACCCATATTGTCCTAACCTACACAAAGCCCCTTAAATAGTGCCCCTTTTAATAATACCCCCTTGTCTTAATAATGCCCCTAATAGCCTTTATATAAATTACCCCCTTGTATTAATGATGCCCCTAATAGCCCTTATATAAATACCCACCCTTGTATTAATGATATACGGTATTTATATATGGGCTATTAGGGGCATTATTAATATAAGGGGTGATATTTTAAATATTCTCCCTTGTATTAATGATGCCCCTCATAGCCCTTATATAAATAACTCCTGTTATTAAATAAGATGCCGCCTCCTAACGACCCCTTAAAATACCCACAACTCGGCTAAAGAAAAAAAAAGTTATACTCACCTACCTCAGAGTGCTTGATTCAGCCGGTGTCTCCTCTTCATTACCCGGGATAACAGCGCGCAGGACGTCTGCGTCTCAGAGTAGGAGGCGCGTGACGTCATCGCATCGCGTCTCCCACACAGAGAAGCAGACATGTCATTATTCTCTGTGTCTAAAGTTAGAGAATTAGTTTTAACTAGATCGGTGTCTTGCAGACGCCGATCTAGTTAACAGCGCAGCCTGGGGCATTACTGTCAGGGGGAATGACAGAAAGCATGCAGATCAGCACCCCTCCATGCCGCCCCCCTATAATGCTGCCTGAGGCCGCCGCCTCAGATCGTCTCATTAGAAGTGTGGCCCTGATAATATAGATAATAGTATATGGATTGGCTGTGTAAGGATAGCAATAACTGTGGGCAGGGGTAAACTATACATCCATCTACTATATGCGCCGTATCGTCTGCAAGACAAATGTAGGGCTCATCGCAGTAAGCGCAATTCTTTGACTATGACACTTCTGCCACCTGCTGGCGATGAGCTAGTGCTGCATTGTTCATAAGACGAAACCCAAGTGCTTAATGAATGACGTGGCTCTAGACGGGTTTTATTGCTCTTCTTGCTCATATAGCAGTTAACAATGGCTTGGCAGGGATGGCGGTGTTTCTCCCGACCGCAAACAATCACATTGCACTTACAATGAATAAGAGCGCGGGCGGATCATATCCACATAATAAAAGAGGATTGTGGCGAGCCGTAAATCCAGAGCCAGCGTGTAGTGACAGCTCTCAGTAGGGAGCAGATGTTAAAAGCCGTGCATGAGAGAAATGTACTCAGCTAGGAATTGTGGTATTTTTAGTGGACCAACGCTGCCTTCCCATAAATGTCCTGTAATAAAGACCAACCATCGCAGGCAATAAAGCAGATCCTTCATCTCACAGCGGGCTACAATATAAAAACATGGCTTCTTTCTTCCAATAATAGCGCCACATATGTCCATAGGCTGTGACCGGAATTGCAGCTGTAGTGAAGTATATGAGGGCCATACCTCCATTGGCATAACTGAAGTCTTGTGGGCCCTGGTGCAAATTTTTTTCCAGGACCCCCTACAACCTCCATACACCGTATCCTTGATAGTGATGGTTACGGGTGCTGCAGAGGTATCTCAGATACCGCTTTGGTACCCACAACTGTGGTTATCAAGAATACAGTGAGTGAGCAGTATGGTACCCCACATCTACTGTATACAATACTGGGAACTGTGTGCTGTGGGAAACAGCTGTTCTGCATGGTCCTAACAGTCTAAGAGATGTAAGAGATAGGGATCCAACACCCAGGGCCCCTGCTGATCAACTGTTTGAAGGTACTGTGGTGCTTTTGCGAGACACCTTCACTATTTGCATTGCACAGGATCTATTTTATAGTCACTATGCTGCTATAAAATAGATGGCGTGTATTGTGAATAGTGAAGGCACCCGACACAGTATAATAAGCTCCACACTAAGCACCCACACAGTATAATATGCTCCATAGTGGCCCCACACATGGTATTATATGCTCCACAGTGGCTCCACACAGTATAATATTCTACCCACAGTGGCCCCCTCACAGTATAATATACTGCACAGTGGCCCCACACAGTATAATATACTCCACGGTGGCCCCCTCACAGCATAATATGTTCCACAGTGGCCCCACACAGTATAATATACTCCACAGCAGCCCCACACAGTATAATATACTCCACGGTGGCCCCCTCACAGCATAATATGTTCCACAGTGGCCCCACACAGTATAATATACTCCACAGTGGCCCCACACAGTATAACATACTCCACAGCGGCCCCACACAGTATAATATACTCCACAGTGGCCCCCTCACAGCATAATATGTTCCACAGTGGCCGCCACACAATATAATATGCTCCATAGTGGCCCCACACACAGTATTACACTGTCTACCAATAAGTATTTGGACACCTGTGGTAGAATAGAAAAAAAAACATTTATTCCTATCCAGTAGTTGGTAGATCCCAGCAGATGCTTCCTTACGGATGATATTGATATACACAATACTCCCGGATGCCTGGTGAAACTCCTGGTGTATGTGAGCCATCAGTTGGGTGCGGTTTCTCTGGCCAGCACCCATCGGTCTCTAGTATCTCCCAGTTTCGGGGGTCTGCCGACTCGTGGCACATTCCAACAATCACCGTTCACCTTCCACTTCATAATCGCATAGGCCACTGTCGATTTTGGGTAATTCAGCTCACTTGCTATGTCCCTTAAGAATCGACCATTTCTGTGGTACCCCACAATTACTCCTTTATCGAAATCGGACAACTCTGCACTTGCATGCAACTAATGCCAATGCTGTTTCCTACGCAATATTTGACAGTGGAAAGTGTGACATACATCACAACCGCAGAAATCTTCATTTGCATGGGGGTCCAAATACTTATTGGTAGACAGTGTATATGCTCCACAGTGGCCCAACACAATATAGTATACTCCACAGTGGACGCACACAATATAGTATACTCCACAGTGGCTACGCACAATATAGTATACTCCACAGTGGCTCCACACAATATAGTATACTCCACAGTGGCTCCACACAATATAGTATACTCCACAGTGGCTCCACAGAATATAGTATACTCCACAGTGGCTCCACACAATATAGTATACTCCACAGTGGCCCCACACAATATAGTATGCTCCACAGTGGCCCCCTCACAGCATAATATGCTTTGCACAGAGGCCCCGCACAGTATAAAATGACCCAAGATGAATATTCTTGAGGTTTGGCCCTCCGATCTGATGATATTATTATACTCTGGGGTCTCCTCAGACCCCAAGGTGTAATAAGTAGAGGCCCAGGGGAGGTGAAGATAACAAACACTAATACTCACCTTACCTCACCTCTGACAGGCATCCTTGCTCCATTCAGCTCTCTTCAGCATCCAGCAAAGATTATTGGCAACTGCTTATCGCAATAATACAATAAGATGCTGCCCCCTCACTTTATTCCATGAGGCACTGTCTTCGGGGCTTGTCATGACCGCACCCTGTGCAACTGTGATCGTTACGCCCCTGCATGCCACACAGAATAGGTCATCAATGTCTGGACTTTGGAGTTCAATACCCAGCAGTCTCAGAGATTAGCAGCTCAGTGGCGTCGTATTGATGGGCAAACCTCTAAAGATTTTTTTTATTTCGGGTAATGATGGTATGGTCCAAAGATCTGCTTTGGGTCGAAGTTGTTTGGAAAGAACTGGAAGTGAAATTATTATACTCTGTGGTCTCCTCAGTGTCCAACGCTTTCTCTGGGTCAGTCATCCCCTCCAGGGTCAACACTGAGGCCTGTGATTGGTCCTAAACGGTCACATGAGCCATGCCTTTCATCATGATGTCACCCGGGAGGCCAGAAGAGGACCCAGAGAGAGCACCGGACACCGCGAAGAGATGAGGGAAGGTGGGACCCCAGAGTATAATAATTTTATTTCCATTTCTAATTGATAAACTCCCTAATATTTCAGGTTCAGGATGAGCCCGAATTTCTTGGAAAATTCAAGTCCAATCTGGTGGTTTGGGGGTGAATGGGGATAGGCTGCAATACCAAGAACAGCCACCATACAATGAATGGTGCTGTGCTTGGTATACGGTGAAGAGGCGCTCACCCAGATGCATACTTGTCAAATTTTAAAAGATGGCCTCTGGGAGACTCAAAAACATTCATTTGGCTACTCCCCCTTTTACTACAGCCACACCCCTTTTCGATGCAGGCCAAGCTCCTTTTTGTGTTGTGGACACAAAATGAGTTGGTCATGCCACTTTTTTGACATATAAAGCACCACATCACATATATTATGGCTAAGAGTCTGCAGCCTGAGAGATTTGGCAATTCTTCCAGGACACCGGGAGGTCACATTTTTAGCAAGAGCCTCCCAGACGTTGACAAGCATTCCTGAATGTTGGAGGTCTTTCAAACAGCTGATCAGTGGGGGGTCTCAAATTTCGGGCTCCCAATAATCTTCTATTGAGCATAGGTCATCAATATTATCATCCAGGAAAGCCCCTTTAATTACCAAAAATCTGACCTACGCAAAGCTTTGCAACTTTTTCAGTTTCAGTTTGTCGTACAAGGCAAGGAATAGTCACAATGTTTCGCGTAAATCGAGCGTTTCCACAAAAATGTTGAACTTTTTGAAATAAGCCAAGTGTTGGGAGTAAAGTCAAGCCAAAGTCAAATGTAAAACTGCAATTACCAGATGTAGTATCCAAAGGGCAAGGCAGGAGCAAAGCAAACAGCAAAGGGATGGGACATGGTGAAGGATTATGAGAACCAGGCAAAGAGTGTAGTCAGGAACTAGACTGAGGTTAGGAACTGGATCGATAGCCAATAACAATAGGCACCAGGCAGAAGCTAAAGACTCCTTCAAATAGTCTGTCCCTGAATTCAGCGCACTGTCGGCTTTCCAGCAGTATATAGAACTGCCTGTGCCCCAAACCATGAAAGGTCCTCTTTAAATTTATCATTGTAATAGCCAAAGGGATCAGTTCTATATATGTAAGACAAGATACGATGAAACAAGTAAAACAGTTTTAAAAATAAAAGGAGAAAAACAAAATAAACCTAATAAATGTGAGTCCTTTTGGTTGTATGGAGCATGAAGGATCTCTGCTGATGGCCTGGGAACACCCAGCTTGCTCACTGGTTCCAAGATGTGACACACAGTCGCAGTATTCGCAGTCTCTTGAAGGCGAGAGTGCACCAGAGCGCCCCCTCCTGCCCCTATCCACATCTTGAAAAGCTGGAAAATAGCTGGTTTCATCTGCACCTTGGGAGTATATCTGACCTTGATAGCAGGAAGAAACTTCCCCCCTCCCCCCTGACATTACTTGTATACACATACCAATGTAATATATTCACTATTGATAGATACACGCACAATATCACTCAGTAATGATACATACACAAATGGGTTTCTGTCATCACATGGGAACATTCTGAGAATAGCAGGGGTAACTCCAGCTATTGTCACCCACTCCCGGACATTCCCAAGGCCGCAGCCATGTTTTCCTACAGAGACAATGACAAATTATACAGATATAAATTAGTATAGAATATGACATCTATGGTAACACAAACCACATGAAAGGCCTCGGAATACCCAATAGCGGTAATGGAGCTTGTGAAATTACCTACAGGTTACAATGTTGCAAGCCAGGAACACAATGAATTCATTGATCAATCTCATAAAGGAAAAGGTGAGAGTTAAAGGTGCAGTGCGTCATATACAGGGGTGTACTGGCCAGGAGAGGACTATATGGACGATTGTCTAAGCTCAACTCATGAACACAGTAGCAGAAATTCATTATACCATATGGAAGAAACTAAGTGGTTTATATTGTGTGAAGACTAGGGTTGAGCGATCGTGTTCAGAAAAGATCGGATTCTGATCGGCGATCGAGAAAATTTCACGATCACGATCGGAATTCCGAACATGATCTTTTTAGGTGGGATCGAGATCGGTGATTATTTCCCACAATGCCTTGCTACTGGCCAAGCATTGTGGGAAAAGCTAACAATGTTAGCCTTCACACTGAGTATACGCTCTGCTCATTCTGAGTGGAGTGTATACTCAGTGTGAAGGCTCCGCTGCGGTTCCATAGGAATGAATGGACGCAGCTGGCACACAGCCTTAAAGGGGTATTCCCATGTCGCATACTCACCAGTCTTCGCTGCTGTAAAATCTTCTGTCTTCCTGCTTTGTTGCGTCATTGGTGAGCGGGGTTACATATGCAAAGCCAGCGGCGAGATGCCGCTGGCCCTGCGTGCGCGCTCATAGATGGTGAGACCAGTCAGTTCTCCAGCCTTCAGAATGCCAATACAGACCCGGCATCCGCTGTAATAGAAAGGCGGATGCCGGGGAGGGTTAGACGCCAGCACAGGTGCCTGCGACATCGCTACGCTCCTGCCCTGCATGAAGCCAGCAGCGGCAGGAGCGATGCTGCTATTCCGGAGGGGAGGGGGGGGCGGAGGAGTGGAATAGCAGCATCGCTCCTGCTGCTGCTGGCTTCACCTGTGCTGGCGTCTAACCCTCCCCGGCATCCGCCTCTCTATTACAGCGGATGCCGGGTCTGTATTGGCGGCCCCTTCCCCCAAAGTGTAAACCACCCCCCACCTCCAGGCTCGCTCCTGTGCACTTAGCCCCTCCTCCCTCCCCCCTGGCAGCAGGCAGATACATCACTTGACTTTAGACCAGATAAGTCAAGGGCTGTGTCAACAAAGACATGAATAAAGTAATATAGTGGACAAACAAAGCAGTTTTACTGAAGCAATGTATTTAGGAAAAGGCTTACATTCACATTAACAAGCAGTATAGATAGGATCCTTGTGATGGGACAACCCCTTTAACCCCCTGCGCGCTCGCTGCCTCCATTCCTTCTAATGGGAGACTAGCTAACATCTCTAGTAGCTACGTACCTGCAGAGATGGCTGGTCCGGTGCCTGGTGTTCTTGTTCTTCTTCGCCGAGCTGCCCCTGCCTCCCAGGTTAGTGTTAAAGACCTAGGAAGAAGGCGGGGCTTGTGGCGTAGGAGAGTGTGGGTGGGTACAGGGCAGGGAGACGTGACATCTCCCCTCCCAGGACCCGCCCACACTCTCCTAACCTGGGAGGCAGGGGGCAGCGAGGTGAAGAAGAACGAGAACATCGGGCACCGAACCAGTCATCTCTGCAGGTAAGTGGACACCAGGGGGAAATAAGTAGCCAGAGGATTAATAAAAAAAATCACTACACAGCGTGGATTCTAACAATTAAAGTGTTCAATTGTTAGATTCCATGCTGTATAGTGAATAGGATTGTTTTTAAAATCCGATCTCCGGTTAGTAAAAAAATCCCATTGACTTGCATTGGGATCGGAATTGGGATTGAGATCAGGTTCGAATGGAAAATGATCGGAAATTGGATTTCAAAATCGATCCTGAAAAGTCAAGATCGGCTCAACCCTAGTGAAGACACAAAGTGACCAATATGCTTTGTGAGGGGACTAAGGTGACATTTTATTGTGAGAGGACACCTAAGTGGGGTTATACTGAGTGGGGGAGGAACATTATACTACATAGGGTACAATCAGGAGCATTATGTTGTGTGCGATACTAAAGGGCCATATTACCATGTGGGATTATGGTGTGTGGGGGCAATAAGTGGGCAATCTGCTATGTGAGAACACTAAGGGGACATTATACTCTGTGAGGGCAATAGGAATTCTGGATACACAAAGGGACTGGAAGGGCAATGGAAGCGCTAGGTGATGTTATACAAATCAATCTTACCCTTGTCCCTCTTTGTACCCTATGTAATTTGGGAGTTATTTGTACCTTTAGATAAAACAAAAGGACATGTTACATTGTAACTTCTTTCTTGTCCTGGGCCACATAGATATTGGATTGTTAGCAAATCCCACAGGGCCTATTGGACTATTTATGGCACAATCCCATGATATTAATGTCCGCTAGTCCCCAGAATAGTCCCTATTGTCACCAATAACCATAGCTGTGACAGGGCCAGGAGCTGGAATCAAAGCTTTGGTGCAACGAGAGTAATGGTGATGTCCTTGTTGGACCAAACAGGGAGGTAAAAGTAATAGTGAACCCCGGCCTATCTGACTGTGCTCATAGCTCAATAGGCATTGTTCTGGTGAAATCTGGACCTTACAGGCATCATAGGGTTAACACATAAAATAATATCTGATTACAAATGTTTTGGTTGTAATACTGAGGTTGTACACCAGGTGGCAGTCATAGTCCATGTTTTTGCATAAATTTTTATCTTTCAAAATTAGAAAACTTGCTCATGCTGAAGGATTTTAATGGGGCTCTATCAGCAAAATTTTGCTGTATGAGCCCCACATATGAATGAATAGCCTTTAAATTTATGCAGTCCCATGCATTTTAATTTAAAAAAAAACACAAAAACCACCCTCTCTAACCTACCAGGACTAAATACTGTCACGTCAGCCGCTGAGCGCTATTTTCAGTGCTGAAAAACGGCAGAACGGAGTCCCGGGCGCAGATGTGAACCAGCCCTGAGTAACTCCATGTGCCTCATAGTAATAGCAGTTAACCCCATCGTGTCCCTCACATTAACTACTGATATGTGAGAGACATGGACGTAATAATTAGGTATCTTCATTATTATTACACCCATATGTCTCACATATCAGTAACCCTTATGTCAGGCACACAAGGGTTAATGTGAGGGACATGATGGGGTTAACTGCTATTAATGTGAGACACATGGAGTTACTGAAACTAATTTAATCCCCCGAAATGCCTGACATTAATAGCCAGACAGTAGTAACTCCAGCATGTACCTGGTATTTTTTTTTTGCTTTCACTTTGCTGAGCTGTGCTCTCCTCCTTCTCTTCTCTGCAGGAGGCAGGAGCTCGGCCGGGTCCATCTTCTGTGTAGGGATAAGCCCCGCCTCTGGGCTCTCCTCATCCTCTCATTGGTGGGCAGCCAGAGAAGGGGGGAGGGGTGAAGCCTCCTGAGAGCGCTGAGTGGAGCTTCCTAGATCAATACCTTCAGCTCCTGTGCTGGCTGTTATGTATTAGCCGCTGCAGCTACACACAGTCTCCTTGTGACATATACTTTCCCTATATTAATAGGGAAAGTATTCCATCACCGGGGGTTCCTGCAAGTGCCCAGTTTGCCCCCCCCCCGTAACGCCGCCCTGCATTCACCCCACACAGACATGTGTTACTATTTACACAGTGAGACGCTGCAGGTAGTTCAGCCTTGCTCTTCTCTCGCTGGACTGGATTGTGGAGGGGGGGGTTCATAGGTCACAAACTCAGCAGGGAGTGAGCAGTGGGGGGAGGAGACACAGCAGAGAGCCGGGGGAGCAAGGAAAATTGAAAACACTCAGGGGCAGAGCGGGACAAGCTCTAAGCTGTCCAGGACGGCGGGACAGGACTACAAAAGCGTGACTGTCCCGCCAAAATCGGGACTGTTGGGAGGTATGAAAACACTGTTACTTACCTCTCCACAATCCAGGCAGGCTTCGGCCTAGTCATCTGACGTCTCATGACCCCAGCCTGCGTCCTGGGTCATGTGACATCTAATGTCATTGAAGATCAACTACTTTAGAGGCCGACAGCGTAGGAGCCAGGAGATAGGTGTGTAACAGAGGTTTTTTTAGGTTTTTCTCCCCCTGGGTCTCCGATTATAATACTCTGGGGTCTGAAAAGACCTCAGAGTATAATAATTGTTTATGGGTGTCCACAGTGGGACATAATACTGTGTGCAGGGGCCACTATGGGGTATAATACTGTGTGCAGGGGCCACTATGGGACATAATACTGTGTGCAGGGGCCACTATGGAGCATAATACTGTGTGCAGGGGCCACTATGGGGCATAATACTGTGTGCAGGGACCACTATGGAGCATAATACTGTGTGCAGGGGCCACTATGGGGCATAATACTGTGTGCAGGGGCCACTATGGGGCATAATAGTGTGTGCAGGGGCTACTATGGGGGATAATACTGTGTGCAGGGGCCACTATGGGGGATAATACTGTGTGCAGGAGCCACTATGGAGCATAATACTGTGTGCAGGGGCCACTATGGGGATAATACTGTGTGCAGGGACCACTATGGAGCATAATACTGTGTGCAGGGACCACTATGGGGGATAATACTGTATGCAGAGGCCACTATGGGGTATAATACTGTGTGCAGGGGCCACTATGGGGGATAATACTGTGTGCAGGAGCCACTATGGGGGATAATACTGTGTGCAGGGGCCACTATGGGGGATAATACTGTGTGCAGTAGCCACTATGGGGTACAATACTGTGTGCAGGGGCCACTATGGGACATAATACTGTGTGCAGGGGCCACTATGGTACATAATACTGTGTGCAGGAGCCACTATGGGGGATAATACTGTGTGCAGGGGCCACTATGGGGGATAATACTGTGTGCAGGAGCCACTATGGGGGATAATACTGTGTGCAGGGGCCACTATGGGGCATAATACTGTGTGCAGGGGCCACTATGGGGCATAATAGTGTGTGCAGGGGCTACTATGGGGTACAATACTGTGTGCAGGGGCCACTATGGGGCATAATACTGTGTGCAGGAGCCACTATGGGGGATAATACTGTGTGCAGGGGCCACTATGGGGATAATACTGTGTGCAGGAGCCACTATGGGGCATAATACTGTGTGCAGGGACCACTATGGAGCATAATACTGTGTGCAGGGACCACTATGGGGGATAATACTGTATGCAGGGGCCACTATGGGGGATAATACTGTGTGCAGGAGCCACTATGGGGTACAATACTGTGTGCAGGAGCCACTATGGGGATAATACTGTGTGCAGGGGCCACTATTGGGGATAACACTGTGTGCAGGGACCACTATGGGGGATAATACTGTGTGCAGGGGCCACTATGGGGATAATACTGTGTGCAGGGGCCACTATTGGGGATAACACTGTGTGCAGGGACCACTATGGGGGATAATACTGTGTGCAGGAGCCACTATGGCAGATAATACTGTGTGCAGGAGCCACTATGGGGTACAATACTGTGTGCAGGGGCCACTATGGGGTACAATACTGTGTGCAGGGGCCACTATGGGGGATAATACTGTGTGCTGGGCTTACTAAGGGACATAATACTGTGTGCAGGGACCACTATGGAGCATAATACTGTGTGCAGGGACCACTATGGGGGATAATACTGTATGCAGGAGCCACTATGGGAGATAATACTGTGTGCAGGAGCCACTATGGGGGATAATACTGTGTGCAGGAGCCACTATGGGGTACAATACTGTGTGCAGGGGCCACTATGGGATATAATACTGTGTGCAGGGGCCACTATGGGGGATAATACTGTGTGCAAGAACCACTATGGGGGATAATACTGTGTGCAGGGGCCACTATGGTACATAATATTGTGTGCAGGAGCCACTATGGGGGATAATACTGTGTGCAGGAGCCACTATGGGGGATAATACTGTGTGCAGGGACCACTATGGGGGATAATACTGTGTGCAGGAGCCACTATGGGGTACAATACTGTGTGCAGGGGCCACTATGGGGGATAATACTGTGTGCAGGAGCCACTATGGGGATAATACTGTGTGCAGGGGCCACTATGGGGATAATACTGTGTGCAGGGGCCACTATGGTACATAATACTGTGTGCAGGGGCCACTATGGGGCATAATACTGTGTGCAGGGGCCACTATGGGGATAATACTGTGTGCAAGGGCCACTATGGGGATAATACTGTGTGCAGGGGCCACTATGGGACATAATACTGTGTGCAGGGGCCACTATGGGGGATAATACTGTGTGTGGGGGCCGCTATGGGGTATAATACTGTGTGCAAGGGCCACTATGGGGATAATACTGTGTGCAGGGGCCACTATGGTACATAATACTGTGTGCAGGGGCCACTATGGGGCATAATACTGTGTGCAGGGGCCACTATGGGGATAATACTGTGTGCAAGGGCCACTATGGGGATAATACTGTGTGCAGGGGCCACTATGGTACATAATACTGTGTGCAGGGGCCACTATGGGACATAATACTGTGTGCAGGGGCCACTATGGGGGATAATACTGTGTGCAGGAGCCACTATGGGGATAATACTGTGTGCAAGGGCCACTATGGGGATAATACTGTGTGCAGGGGCCACTATGGTACATAATACTGTGTGCAGGGGCCACTATGGTACATAATACTGTGTGCAGGGGCCACTATGGGACATAATACTGTGTGCAGGGGCCACTATGGGGGATAATACTGTGTGCAGGGGCCACTATGGGACATAATACTGTGTGCAGGGGCCACTATGGGACATAATACTGTGTGCAGGGGCCACTATGGGGGATAATACTGTGTGCAGGGGCCACTATGGGGGATAATACTGTGTGCAGGGGCCACTATGGGGGATAATACTGTGTACAGGGGCCACTATGGGGCATAATACTGTGTGCAGGGGCCACTATGGGACATAATACTGTGTGCAGGAGCCGCTATGGGGATAATACTGTGTGCAAGGGCCACTATGGGGATAATACTGTGTGCAGGGGCCACTATGGGACATAATAATGTGTGCAGGGGCCACTATGGGACATAATACTGTGTGCAGGGGCCACTATGGGACATAATACTGTGTGCAGGGTCACTATGGGGGATAATACTGCGTACAGGGGCCACTATGGGACATAATACTGTGTGCAGGGGCCACTATGGGGCATAATACTGTGTGCAGGGGCCACTATGGGGCATAATACTGTGTGCAGGGGCCACTATGGGTATAATACTGTGTACAGGGGCCACTATGGGGCATAATACTGTGTGCAGGGGCCACTATGGGTATAATACTGTGTGCAGGGGCCACTATGGGGCATAATACTGTGTGCAGGGGCCACTATGGGTATAATACTGTGTGCAGGGGCCACTATGGGGCATAATACTGTGTGCAGGAGCCACTATGGGGCATAATACTGTGTGCAGGGGCCACTATGGGGGATAATACTGTGTGCAGGGGCCACTATGGGGGATAATACTGTGTGCAGGGGCCACTATGGGACATAATACTGTGTGCAGGGGCCACTATGGGACATAATACTGTGTGCAGGGGCCACTATGGGGGATAATACTGTGTGCAGGGGCCACTATGGGGGATAATACTGTGTGCAGGGGCCACTATGGGGGATAATACTGTGTACAGGGGCCACTATGGGGCATAATACTGTGTGCAGGGGCCACTATGGGACATAATACTGTGTGCAGGAGCCGCTATGGGGATAATACTGTGTGCAAGGGCCACTATGGGGATAATACTGTGTGCAGGGGCCACTATGGGACATAATAATGTGTGCAGGGGCCACTATGGGACATAATACTGTGTGCAGGGGCCACTATGGGACATAATACTGTGTGCAGGGTCACTATGGGGGATAATACTGCGTACAGGGGCCACTATGGGACATAATACTGTGTGCAGGGGCCACTATGGGGCATAATACTGTGTGCAGGGGCCACTATGGGGCATAATACTGTGTGCAGGGGCCACTATGGGTATAATACTGTGTACAGGGGCCACTATGGGGCATAATACTGTGTGCAGGGGCCACTATGGGTATAATACTGTGTGCAGGGGCCACTATGGGGCATAATACTGTGTGCAGGGGCCACTATGGGTATAATACTGTGTGCAGGGGCCACTATGGGGCATAATACTGTGTGCAGGAGCCACTATGGGGCATAATACTGTGTGCAGGGGCCACTATGGGGGATAATACTGTGTGCAGGGGCCACTATGGGGGATAATACTGTGTGCAGGGGCCACTATGGGGGATAATACTGTGTGCAGGGGCCACTGAGGGACATAATACTGTGTGGAGGGGCCACTATGGGGCATAATAGAGCGCGCAGGAATGCGTAGCAGGGGGTTGGTCGGCCGAGGTCTTTGATGTCGGTCGGGGGGGCCCATGTCAAAAGTTTGCCACAGGGCCCCACCATTCCTAGTTACGCCACTGTTCAGGGTTGACAGAAATCTCCGTAGTATTACAGGCTATGTCATCTACCTGCCCACACATGTCCTCTGCTGCAGACCTGAGTAAACAGACTGTAGGTCAGCACAACCTTCTGGAAGAACGCCAGACACCGGAGAGCGCGGCACGAAATCTGACAGTCACTGATATAGTTACACATCATGTATGGATGGAAGGAAGGAGATAGATAGATAGATAGATAGATAGATAGATAGATAGATAGATAGATAGATAGGAGATAGATAGATAGATAGGTAGATAGATAGATAGATAGATAGATAGATAGATAGATAGATAGGAGATAGATAGATAGATAGATAGATAGATAGATAGATAGATAGATAGATAGATAGATAGATAGATAGGTAGATAGATAGATAGATAGATAGATAGATAGATAGATAGATAGGAGATAGATAGGTAGATAGATAGGAGATAGATAGATAGATAGATAGATAGATAGAGATCTATCTATCTATCTATCTATCTATCTATCTATCTATCTATCTCCTATCTATCTATCTATCTATCTATCTATCTATCTCCTATCTATCTATCTATCTATCTATCTATCTATTTATCCATCTAGATCAGTGGTTCTTCACCAGGGTTCGATCAAACCCTAGGCCCTATGCACAGTTCATTTTGTGTATCAGTAAAAAAACACATAGCTATGTCTTGAATTTGGAAAAAAAATATATTTGATTTATCACTAAAGAAGGGTTTGGTGAATGTGCAGATGAAACTGGTGGGTTGGGTACCACAAACAAGGTTAAGAACCAAATACCTGGCTCAGTATTGTACAATATCCACCATGTACTTGGCTCAGTATTGTAGTCTGTCCACTATGTACCTGGCTCAGTATTGTACAATATCCACTATGTACCTGGCTCAGTATTGTACACTGTTGACCATATACCTGTCTCAGTATTGTACACAGTCCACCATGTATCTTGCTCAGTATTGTACACTGTCCACCACTGATTGTGTGTTGTATATATTGTCTGGGCTCATATCGTATTGTGATTATTTGGTGTACTACAGAGTATTAGAGTATGGGGATAATGTTACTCCTTCAGGAGAGACATCTATTAGGTGTGTGGAGACTTATACAGCCATAATCACTCCACTGTAAGGGATCAAGTGAGGAATATGCAAATCTGTCTCCCAAGATGTAAATAGGGAGACAGTGGCTCTGTTATGCTGCCCTCTATAGGAAACACCCTGAACATTGTTTTCCCAGAAGCCTTTACTGCATAATGTGGGATTTTTACCAAGTCAATTTCTCAGCTACGGACGGCCGTTTCGGTCTGGTTGGACCTCGTCAGCACAGCGTAGAGAGAACTGACTTGGTAGAAGTGAGACACCAGATTATGGGATGAGCGAGTAGTATTCGATCGAATACCTCCCCTGCATAGTTATTGGTGTAAAAAAGCACCAGGGAAGGTGGGAGGGGCAGTAAAAATTTGATGCCCCTCCCACCTTCCCTGGCGGTTTCTTACACCAATAACTGTGCAGGGGAGGTATTTGATCGAGTACTACTCACTCATCTCTACAGAGTATATATGTCCTGTACTGTACTGCACTGTGACTACTAGGGACAGTCCTATGTATTCCTGTGTACTATACTGATGAGTTATATACCGTATATTACTATCCAGATTCTCGCTTTTGTTTTGCACACTTGCAGACTTGCATTTCCTTCCATCTCTCCTCTGTGATGGAGAGATCTTGCCCACATTGACATGACTCCTTCTCTCCATTGACTTCTATGTGGCTGGTATGCTGCCATCATTCTTATCCTCCAACTCTCTACGGTCCAACTTCTGCCCACTGGTAGACATGACCTTTGGGAAGGTCACCAATGTCATGTCATCAGCTACGACATACTCCCTGGTGCTCTGGTGGTCACTGCTGCGGCCTGTTTGGTCACCCACCATGTTTTGGTCGTAGGAACCCATGCACCCCATGTGAGGAGAAGAACTAGTGACATATGTGAGTGACATCACCGCTCCCTTTCCAACGATTGCTGAGGCCACTAATTGTCTTCACGTCATGGCAGTCATGTGCGGTGCAGGAGAAATGAGTCACGGTGCGCGACTGAATGGGCTGCGGGGTCAGATACTGCAATCCTGGGGACAGGGGAGTACGACGATGACGACAACCCACATACGCACGGTAGTGAGATCCACCACCCAGAACCCACACAGACAAGAAGAAACAGCCAAGACAGAATTGTCAACAAGAGTGGGAGACAACTGCTGAACATGTGCCGAAGCCTAGGACTGTACATAATAAATGGACGTGTCACAGGCGACTGCAGAGGACGCTTCACACTAAACTCTCAAGTGGGCAACAGCGTGGTGGACTATGCCATTACAGACACAGGCCCGTCAGACATTGAAGACTTCACAATCGCCCCTGACTCCCATCTAACAGACCACAACCAGATCCTACTATACATGAGAACCAGGAACAAAACACCCATACATGAGCCCCAACAGTCCGGCCTCTACAACCTACCAAGACATTTCACATGGGCCAACCACCAGGCCATAGAATATACCAACGCAATCAACCGACCCGAAATCAAGACACTGCTCACAAACTTCCATACAAACACCTATCAGCCAGACCAACAGGGAGTCACCAGAGCTGTGAAGGATCTCAAGTACATCCTACAGACCACAGCAGAACTAGCAGGCCTGAAACCAACCAACCCAATAAGACAAACCAACAAACAGTCCCACAAATGGTTCGACGGCGACTGCAGAGCACTACGCCATACCCTAAGAACAGCCTCCAACCAAAAACAGGGACCCCAACAACAAGGAGGTGAGGGAAGCCTACAACAATCTATGCAAGCAATACAAGGGCACCCTCAGAGAGAAGAAACAGAGGTACCTCTCCCACAAAATAGAGCAACTAGAGGACTCCCTCCAGGACAGCTCATTCTGGGAGACCTGGCTCCACATGGGCACAAAGCCCAAGAAAAACTCTCTCCACATCCAAAATGGCAATATCTGGCTCAACTACTTCAGAGGTCTCTACAAAAACATCCCAGAAGAAGACCTAACTCCAGAACAGCAACAGATAATCACCAAACTGAGGGACATGGAGAAAGTCATCAAAGACTTCCAGAACCCTCTGGACTCACCAATCACCATAAAAGACATACAGGAAAGAATTGTCCTGCTGAAAGGCAAAAAGGCCAGTGGCCCTGACGGCATCCTACCAGAGATGATCAAATACAGCCCTCCAGCAATACACACGGCGCTGGCAAAGCTATTCACCCTCGTGCTCAATGCTGGACACTTCCCCGAAGACTGGAACAAAGGGCTCATAACCCCCATCTACAAGAATGGGGACCAATATGACCCCAACAACTACAGAGGGATCTGCGTCAGCAGCACGCTAGGGAAACTGTTCAACAGCATCATCAATAACAGAATCCTCACCTTCCTCACACAACACGGGGTCCTCAGCAAGAGCCAAGCAGGGTTCATGCCAAACCACCGCACCACAGACCATATCTACACCCTGCACAGCCTCATCAAGACGCACGTCCACAACACCAGAAGAGGCAAGATATTCGCCTGCTTCGTAGACTTTAAGAAGGCGTTCGACTCAGTATGGCACCCAGGCCTACTCCTAAAACTCCTTGAGAGTGGGATAGGAGGAAGAACGTACGACGTCATCAAGAGCTCCTACACCGGAAACCAGTGCAGTGTGAAGGTGAATGGGAAAAGGACAGCATACAGTACTTCCAACAGGCCCGAGGGGTCAAACAAGGCTGTAGCCTGAGCCCAACGCTCTTCAACATCTATATCAATGAACTGGCTACAGCCCTGGAGGCCTCAACAACCCCAGGCCTCGCCCTGAACGACCGGGAGGTGAAGTTCCTGCTATACGCCAATGACCTCCTACTCCTGGCCCCCACCGAGAAAGACCTCCAAGAAAGCCTGTCAGTGCTGGAAAAATTCAGCACCACATGGGCCCTACCCATCAACCAGAAGAAGACCAAAGTCATGGTATTTCAAAAGAAGGGCCACAATAAAGCCGCCACCACCCCACAATTCCCACTGAACGGCTCCACACTGGAGAAAACCAACAGCTACACCTACCTGGGGCTGGAGCTCAGCCAATCAGGAAGCTTCAAAGCAGCAATAGAAACCCTGAAAGCAAAAGCCTGAGGATCTTCTACGCCATCAGAAGACAACTGTACCACCTCAAACCACCGGTGAGGGTCTGGATGAAGATATTTGACGCAGTCATCTCCCCGATCCTTCTCTATGGCAGCGAGGTTTGGGGCCCAGCGACCTACCCAGACCAGTCAAAGTGGGATTCCAGCCCAACAGAGAACTTCCACCTGGAGTTCTGCAAATACCTGCTCCATGTCCATCGCAACACCTCCAACATGGCCTGCAGGGCAGAGCTAGGCAGACTCCCCCTATGGCTCACCATACAGAAGAGGGCGCTAGCTTTCCAGGCACACATCCAGGGGAGCAAGCCCGACTCCTACCACCAGCAAGCATGGCTAAGCCACCTGAGCAAACCAGACACTCACCAACCAAACAACAGCCAACCACCAAACCAAAAACACCAACAGATGATAACCAAGGCCGAAATAAAGGCGACCACAGAGGCAAATAGAGAGCGGTACATTGAAGGAATGGAGAAACGAAATAAATAACTCCAAGAAACTCACCGTGTACCAATCCCTACAAAGGGACTACACCATGGCCAACTACCTGGAGAGAATACGCCACCCCAAACACAGACAGACCCTGAGCCGGTACAGACTGAGCGCCCACAACCTAGAGATAGAGACGGGGCGATACAGGCAGACGTACAAGCCACGGGAGAAGAGACTGTGCCAGCACTGTGACCAGGGGGCCCTAGAAGACGAGACCCACTTCCTGCTACACTGCACCAAATACTCAGCTGTGAGGGCCGTCTACTACCAAAGACTCTCTGCCCACATCCCAGACTTCATATCTGCAAACGAGAAGAGGAAACTCTACATCCTACTGGGAGAAGAAGAGGCCACTGTGGAGATCGCTGCCCAATACGTGTCCAGCTGTCACCAAACAAGAGGAAAATGAGACTCCACGGACTATTATATTTATCCCAATAAATATTTATGCCGCATAGTGGCCCCTGCACACAGTATTATGTCCCATAGTGGCCCCTGCACACAGTATTATCCCCCATAGTGGCCCCTGCACACAGTAGTATACCCCATAGTGGCCCCTGCACACAGTATTATGTCCCATAGTGGTCCCTGCACACATTATAATGTCCCATAGTGGTCCCTGCACACAGTATTATCCCCCATAGTGGCCCCTGCACACAGTATTATGTCCCATAGTAGCCCCTGCACACAGTATTATGTCCCATAGTGGCCCCTGCACACAGTATTATGTCCCATAGTGGCCCCTGCACACAGTATTATGTCCCATAGTGGTCCCTGCACGCAGTATAATGTCCCATAGTGGTCCCTGCACACATTATAATGTCCCATAGTGGCCTCTCCACACAGTATTATGTCCCATAGTGGCCCCTTAACACAATATTATGGCCTACAGTGGCCCCTCCACACAGTATTATGTCCCATAGTGGTCCCTGCACACATTATTATGCCCCATAGTGGCCCCTCCACACAGTATAATGTCCCATAGTGGTCCCTGCACACATTATTATGCCCCATAGTGGCCCCTCCACACAGTATAATGTCACATAGTGGCCCCTGCACACAGTATTATGCCCCATAGTGGCCCCTCCACACAGTATAATGTCACATAGTGGCCCCTGCACACAGTATTATGTCACATAGTGGCCCCTGCACACAGTATTATGTCACATAGTGGCCCCTGCACACAGTATTATGCCCCATAGTGGCCCCTCCACACAGTATAATGTCACATAGTGGCCCCTGCACACAGTATTATGTCACATAGTGGTCCCTGCACACATTATTATGCCCCATAGTGGCCCCTGCACACAGTATTATGTCACATAGTGGCCCCTGCACACAGTATTATGTCCCATAGTGGCCCCTGCACACAGTATAATGTCCCATAGTGGCCCCTGCACACATTATAATGTCCCACAGTGGCCCCTCCACACAGTATAATGTCACAGAGTGGCCTCTCCACATAGTATAATGTCCCATAGTGGCCCCTCCACACAGTATAATTTCCATATGGAGTCTCTTCAGAGTAACCAGAGGCCCAGGGGAGGTGACAAACACATTAAACAATGTTACTCACCTCTCCTAGGTTCTGTCACTGGTCTTCCAGCTTCTTCAAGTTGTAGAGACATCATGGATGATGTCAGAGACTGCTGAGGCTTCTGATTGGACCTCAGCAGTCACGTTGGTATCTTGGCGCAAAATTATGCTGGTGTAACGTGACGTGTGTTAGGACCAATCAGAAACCTCAGTGGTCTCTTACATCATTTGTGATGTCTCTATGACCAGAAGAGGTATGAAGACCTGCGCCGGAGCCCAGGAGAGGTGAGTAAGACTGTTTATTATGTTTGATCATTTTCCCTGGGCCTCTGATTTTTATAATAGTTTTGGATAGGGATCTGTTTGGACTAAACTAAACCGCTGAGTGAACTTCTTGAAATATTCGTCTAATAAATAGTCTCAGTACTGCCCAGCGGCCTCAGGTCTGTACCTTTAGAGGTAAGGGGCCTCAGGGCAGGTATTCCACCAGCCCACTGGGAATTTTCCCGGTGATATAAATGGCCAATCTACCCGTCTGGGTAACTGTTAGGAGGATCCAATGTAGGGAGCTCAGAGGAGCAGGTGGGTGCTTGTAGTACCGGATGTCAAAGGCGTAACATCATGTTATGGGCCCCAATGGAAAATATGTAGAACCCTCGCTATCCTATTACTGTATGAAGGTGGCAGTCACACATTGCCCAGAGGTGTTACTGAGTCTCAATACAAAATCTGTACCAGGCCCTTCACCTATCATGTGCCATTTATAATGCAGGTGTCTTATGTAGCAGAGGGGTCGGGCCTTTTGGTTGTTTCTACAGTATCTTATGGAGGACGAAACATGAAAGGCGATTTTTAATAGCGTCGCCTGGTGTCTGCGCCCACAGTCTGTTCCGCTTTACATCTGAATCAATCGATTCTTTTCATGTCTCAGCATTTGATGCTGGAATTTGCTGGTGCGGGGTTTAATGGTCGCTCGCGACATCAATGCTTGTGAAATCTTTCATGTAAGGCTTCTGCCGTTTCTCTCCATATTAAAGGGACGTCTGTAAGTGGAAATGAGGTTAAATATCATCAGGTGTCATATAGCAGAGCAATGCCAGGATCCTGGGGGGCTGTGCCTGGCACGAGGCCAGGACAATACTCAATATGAGGCTCTCTAGGGCCCCCTGAAGGTATCTGCTCACTAATAGGAACATGGAGGAGGGATCTAGAAAATATCACAAACCTCAGCTTGTAATATGGCAGAACTAATGTTATATAATAGTGTCCGTGTGTTCCCAGTTATCAGAGGTAAAAATAGACCGAATTTCTGAATCCCTTAAAATAGAACAAAAGGCACGGTGAGGATTCTGGAATCTGATGCTAATCTAATAGAAAGGACTAAATAGTATGTTTGTATGCGGCCTGGAGTCCTGGTACCTGCTGTATGTGTGATGTAACACTGTGTACTATGTGTCCTGTACAAGGTGGGACACTGATACTGATCCTGAGTTACATCCTGTATTATACTCCAGAGCTGCGCTCACTATTCTGCTGGTGCAGTCACTGTGTACATACATTACATTACTTATCCTGTATTATACTCCAGAGCTGCGCTCACTATTTTGCTGGTGCAGTCACTGTGTACATACATTACATTACTTATCCTGTATTATACTCCAGAGCTGCGCTCACTATTTTGCTGGTGCAGTCACTGTGTACATACATTACATTACTTATCCTGTATTATACTCCAGAGCTGCGCTCACTATTCTGCTGGTACAGTCACTGTGTACATACATTACATTACTTATCCTGTACTGATCCTGAGTTACATCCTGTATTATACTCCAGAGCTGCGCTCACTATTCTGCTGGCACAGCCACTGTGTACATACATTACATTACTTATCCTGTATTATACTCCAGAGCTGCGCTCACTATTCCGCTGGTACAGTCACTGTGTACATACATTACATTACTTATCCTGTATTATACTCCAGAGCTGCGCTCACTATTCTGCTGGTACAGTCACTGTGTACATACATTACATTACTTATCCTGTATTATACTCCAGAGCTGCGCTCACTATTCCGCTGGTACAGTCACTGTGTACATACATTACATTACTTATCCTGTATTATACTCCAGAGCTGCGCTCACTATTTTGCTGGTGCAGTCACTGTGTACATACGTTACATTACTTATCCTGTATTATACTCCAGAGCTGCACTCACTATTCTGCTGGTACAGTCACTGTGTACATACATTACATTACTTATCCTGTATTATACTCCAGAGCTGCGCTCACTATTCTGCTGGTACAGTCACTGTGTACATACATTACATTACTTATCCTGTATTATACTCCAGAGCTGCGCTCACTATTCTGCTGGTGCAGTCACTGTGTACATACATTACATTACTTATCCTGTACTGATCCTGAGTTACATCCTGTATTATACTCCAGAGCTGCGCTCACTATTCTGCTGGTACAGTCACTGTGTACATACATTACATTACTTATCCTGTACTGATCCTGAGTTACATCCTGTATTATACTCCAGAGCTGCGCTCACTATTCTGCTGGTACAGTCACTGTGTACATACATTACATTACTTATCCTGTATTATACCCCAGAGCTGCACTCACTATTCTGCTGGTACAGTCACTGTGTACATACATTACATTACTTATCCTGTACTGATCCTGAGTTACATCCTGCATTATACTCCAGAGCTGCGCTCACTATTCTGCTGGTGAGATATTGTCTTTATGGCATAGAAGGCATTGAGGCTGTTATGAGGACATTGTAGCAGGCATAAGTGACATTGAGGCTCGCTCTAGGGCATTGTGTCTAAGATAAGGGGAATTATAGATGTCCAAGACCAATTGCCATTATGATTCGGGCATTGTGGCTGGTATACGGGAAATCATAGAAGATCTTGAGCAGAAGATTTTGCAGAGGCACTTCATAACTGGAAGAAACCTTCATGGAGATCTCTATAGCGGAAGATGTCAGTGCGATGTATTATTTATATTTAGAGTTATACGATATGTAATAATAATGGGGCAGATTATTTGGGAGTGGAGCTAAAGTGTGACCAGTTTTAATGGAGGAAACATTTTGTTACCGAGGCAGATAACAGGTCACTTGCCCTCATTGTGGCTTGTGTTAGGAATATCATGACTAGTATTAGGGCATAGTGGCTGACAATGGGAATAGTGGATATCCTGGATCAATTCCATTTTTATGGAAGAAATATTTTGCTGTCGAGTATCCTGTCCTAATATTAGGTGCAACAACCCCCCTCTACCCACCCCACACCCCAGGTTCAACAGCAGCCATAATAGTAACACAGCACCGACCACTGACTTCACGGCGTTGCCTGTGTTATTAGCCCAGACGACCGGGAATAGTTAATGCGCCATATCAGCCGACCTATTTTAGGCAAGTAAACACCATGGTTATGAAAAACAGCAATAACATAATAGCTCTATAATCTGCTTCTTGTGGTTGGAAATACAGAATACACCTAAAACCAGGCCAGGATCTAAAAGTAGAAACGAAGGCGTTCAATTAACATAGATGGCAGTCAGACTGCGAGACGCAAGCGTAGGACACCCGCCATTAAGGCTCCAGGCGTGAGCCCACAGCACTTTGGGGAGGAATTTATCTAAATTGCACCTTTTAAGTGCAAAAACAACCGGGAAGTGTCATAATAAGAGCGGCGTACGCCACCATCACACTAATGGATGCCGCGGTAAATAAGTCTCACGGCAGCGGTAACAGACAAATCATAGGTTTACGCTTTGTGCAATTTAATCTGAAAGTGCTGCAAAAAAGGGAAATTATCTTCAGTTTTTTTGGGGTTTTTTTTTTTTTAGAAAAAACATGAAATCGTAGACAGTCAAAAAAGATCAGGAACAAATGGACCCGATCCGTAGATCTATCAATGTCTAGTTTTTGCACGATTACGGGGGCAGCCATTTTAACGGATTTGCTTCACAGCAGGCACCTGGACTTAAAGGGCTCGCCCCTTTGGGAGATTTTTTTTGTTTGGTGGGTGCCTTGATTTTCAGGACAACCCCTCCTAGGACAGAAAAGAGTGGTATTACTAAAATCGCAGGGACAGGATCAATTGTCCCTATTCCCCGAATGTAACGTTGGTAAGTGTACCTGGGGTATGCAGTGTACAGTGTATATATGGGACAGGTCCCCCTGGGGTGAGCAGTGCTCTCTGCGTGCTAAGGATCAGGAGATCCCTCCCTATATTAAATTGTTTTCTAATTGGGTGGATTAAAAATGGATTTTCATAACCAGAAATCCCATATAAGGCCCGGTTTACATCTGCGTTCGGGCCATTCCGTTCCTTTCTCCGCATGGAACACGCGGAGAGAAAAGTCCTGCAAGCAGCACCTTACTCTTCACAATTTTCATGTGGAAACCACACGGAGTCCATTATAATCTATGGGGTCCACGGGTATCCTAAGCTAACCACTTTTTTATGCAGATTAGGTTTCCGTTTGGGAAGTCCCCATGAAGACTCCCCAAATGGAAACCCACGCGCAGATGTGAACCGGGCCTAACACTAAACTCACACTACCGAAAGACTGAGAACCTGGCCACTTAAAGGGATCCCATCATTAAAACGCAATATTTTGTGACTAACACATAGGCATAGCCTTAAGAAAGGCTATTCTTCTTCTACCTTTAGATGTCTTCTCCATGCCGCCGTTCGGTAGAAATCTGGGTTTTCGTCTGTATGCAAAGGATTTCTCTCGCAGCACTGGGGGCGGGTCCCAGAACGCAAACAGCACTGGAGGCGTCCCCAATCCTGCAAGAGAAATCTCCAGTGCTTCCTCCATCTTCTTCCGGAGCTGGATTCAAACTTCTAGCCCTCGGGCCGAGCTGACTACGCATGCCCAAAGCAACAAGAAAAATGGCCGCTTACAGAGCAAGTAAGCGGACATTTTCTTGTGGCCTGTGGACATGCGCAGTTGGCTCTGGCCGAGGCCTAGAAGTATGAACCAAACTCTGGAAGAAGAAGTGCAGAGAGGCCATTCCTGAAGAAGATGCAGGCGGCGCTAGAGATTTCTCTCGCAGCATTGGGGATGCCCCTATTGCTGCGAGAAAATTAACTTGCATACCGATGAAAACCGGGATATCTACGGAACGGCTGCGTGGAGAAGACATCTAAAGGTAGGAGAAGAATAACCTTTAAGGCTATTCCTACGTTTGAATGAGAAAAATGTGATTTTAATGGTAGAATCCCTTTAAAAAGAGGTTACAGACTAGAAACCTGTGGACCCCATAGACTATAACGGGGTGTGCTAGTTCCTCCTTGCAGGACCTTTCTCTGCCAATTTACAGAGAGACACCAACGATAGTGTGAACCCAGGCTAAGATAGTTGTCCTTATTTTCGCAAAATGAGGGGACAAGATTTCACATGGAAGAGACAGAGATCCTAAACGCTATCTTGTAGTAGGGGAGGCTTAAAGGCAATGATCAGGTTCAGACCAAAGTACAAAACAGACATGAAAGGACAGGACCCCGTTTCGTACCTTTGAGGTGCCCTATTACACTGTCCACTAAAATGGGCAAAATAGTACATATCCTATATTTGATTATTGGGTAAAGCGGCCGAACCGAAAGAGGCGATTAAAAGTTTCCTATTGTTTGAGTCTATAGCTATCCCTATGCGGTCTGATAGAAGAAAAATAACCGCACTATAGTGGCAGTATGCTTGGTAACCTGTAGGTTGGTGTTAAATTGGGAACAGATGGCAGTAATAGGATTAGACGACTCGAGAGGTTTTTTCTTTGTTGTTGAGATATTCTGTTTTTAACGTCACATTTCACCCATCGTCCGCCATCTTGTGCTCTATAGGACTTCGAGGCCTTGTGTAATCTATACGTGGAGTGGGAGAGAATAGCAAAGGAGTCCCAAATATGATCAGTGTCCTTTGTGGGACAACCCCTTTAATTCATTTTCTAGGGGGATCGGCAGACATTTAGTAAAAGTCACTGGGCCAAAGTGAGGGAAACACCAAAAGAAGACACAAAAACGACACCCACATGGTTAAAAAGGCAGAAGAATCTTCCGACCTGATGTTCTTTTATTGATTTTGTAGTATTTATTATTAATAGAAGGCACTTACAAAACAGAAAAAAAAATCCCAAAAAAAAAAAAAGGCACCAGGTGTGCAAGATGTCAATGACACAAAGACAATAAAAGAACAGAGGAGCGCCCCTTCCCTGTTAACAATACAGTACATGAATTTGCTACAGACAGGGTTTTTTTTTTTCTTAGTTTTTCATTTAAGTATTTCAAACTTTTGTTAAAAAGATAAAAATGTTTCTACGGTCGACATTAAAAAAAAAGGATGGACACACACACTGGTAGTCACAGGCCGAGAGTTGGCGGTTGTAGATGGAGACCACTCTCAGTTGTTGCATTGTAAGAAGTCTTGGTACATATCGGCAAGGTGAATCGCCTCCCGCTGGCCGGACAGCAAAGCACCGTGGGTTGTGGAATAATACTTTCTGTGAGTGGCCTCACCGGAGAACATCACCTGCATGGGCTGCAAGGAAAGAGACTGGTGAAAATCAGGCAAGATGGCGGCCAAGTACTACGGATTCAAAATAGGTCAACTTGGCAGGAGACTACTACTACCGGAGAACACAGTGAAGATCCCAAAGGGGCTACGAAAACATGGCTGCTTTCTTTTTCTTCTTCTCATGAAGTGGCTTTACGTCCAAGGGTTTCATGGCAGTACCACATCTCCATCCCATTAAAATGAATGGGAGCAAGTGGTAGCATTGCCATGTGACCAGTGGACAGGAGGTCACTTCCCAAGAAGAAAAGAGAAGCAGCCATGTTTATGAAGTTCTGCATAATCCCTTTAAGCTGATCACAATAGGGACAACGGTCTAATGCGTATGTAGGCCTCCTAACTCCTTCAGACGTATGTAACCAAGAAAGAAAACCAACCAACCATCAAGAGTGGGGAAATAATTCAGTGGGAGACCAAAAAGGGCAGGTCACACCCCATCATAGTAAGGGCCAAGACGTATATTAAAACAACCCACTTAATGGTCACCCTCAAATGAGGGACACAATGACGACATGAGATGTTTTATCAGTAGTGTTATGGGGTTCTCTTGGTCGGTGAAGACAGCCTAAAGGGCTCATAATATGGGAGCTATTTAGGAGGCAAATAGAATTGCCCTCATGGTCGGCTGGTAGGGTACAGTAACAAAATTATCAGAGCCTGTGCTTCCCAAAACCTTCCTCAACCATTAAGACATTGGTCTTCAACCATTACGAGGCACTAAGGAGACTCCATAGTATGACTGTGGATTTCTGGGATGATGGGGCCTCGAAAGAGGTTTCTAACCACAGTAGAGGATATTAAAAGACAAAATGACCTACAAATAGACCTCCTTACCCTTGCGTATACCCGACCAAGGCAATGTCCACTTGGTTCCACCACCCCAAGGAGTGCACCATGTCCTACTCCTACTTACCGCAGTTTTTGAGCTCTCGGTATAAGGCAGTGGTTTCATGAGCGTCTCAACATCTGCTCCACTGGAGCCAACTTGAGTATAGGAATAGGATCCAAGGACGTATGGGTTACTGCCCCAGGAGGACCTCAGGATACGCCGAGGTTTTGGAATGTTTGGATTCCCTGGAGAGTGGAATGGAGAGAGTAAGAAGTTGAGGTCAATATTGAAGTCATCGGTGGTACGAGTGTCCTTCTCTAGATTTATGTTAGATTACACGTGGCCTGTTCCTCATCAACGTTACATGATCGACTCCTTTCCTGGATCTTTTATGGACACAGGTCTTGAATTGGCAGAAGGTAACAAAGATCAATACATAATATAATTACTGAATACATGAACGATTCCTACAATTAACCCATTAATATCCCAGTTATTTTAATCAAAGTCTTCCTGACCTTCATTTGGACATGGGCTGGAAACTTAAGACTGGTAAACACGGCCAGCACAGACATATTGTATTACATAGGGGAAACTCGGAGGCGATGCCAAGTCCTGAATGTCCTCTAATCTTGTGCTCAAGTGAAAAACATATACATTCAGATAGTCTATAACCCTTGTGTTTGAGTAAATCCCTTTTGGTTAGAAAGATCCATTGAAGATAAGCAGATACGATAAAAGTCCCATCAATCAGATTTGATTTTTTGAGGTCACAAGTGTTTAATTTCCCTACAGCGCCACCGCAGGAGAAATACAGCAATGCACAGTTCCCATTGAGGTTAATGGGCTGTCTGTGTAATGCACAGGTGTGTCGAGTCCTCCAAAAGGAGACGCTCTTTGTATCTTCGCTCTACTTAGTGGATGGAAGTGATGAATGAGAGCCACCAAATATTATAAAAAAGGTTTTTTTGACCAGAAGAACCCTTAAGAGGAGACCCATCACCAACTCCATTCTTTATAGCCTCCAATAGGCTCTGCTCCACCGATTCTGGCACAGCCGAAATTTTTTTTTCTCCAGCCCTCACCCATCCTGAGCAATCCGTGCAGTTATTTTCATGCCATTTAGGCTCCCTACTGTCAGATGAGTGGAGCGTATAGTCTGGGACCGCCCACCTGACCGTTTCAGCACCCAGAATTAAGCCAACAGCATTGATTGCTCGAGAAAGATGGGGGCTAGAGAAAAAAAAAAATTCCAACTGAGCCAGAATCAGGGGAGTGGCCCCTACTGGAGGATACAAAGAGTTGAAGCAGCCATCCAGAACATGTCCATACAATATAGAGTACCATCTGTGTCACGTCACGTGAGGTCTGGGGTTGTACTTTAATACACCAGGTCCATGCTGCAGGTAGGTTGGCTCCATACAAGCAATAGCCAGTACAATAGGGTTGTGGCTTGTTCAGAGATATCACACGGCCTCAGCTATACTTCAGACAATTGGTTTGTAAGATGTAACAGCCTGGAACACTAGAAGACCTTCACAGTAGGCATAGTCCTCCCATCCTCCCGCATGAAAGCTTCAAAGCGTTAGGATTTATAAGGATCCACTTCAAGGAACTGCCAGAATAATTTCCTAGCAGAAACGTCACATCAGAGAGGCAAGTTAAAAGAGCTCAGATGGTTTACAAATGTGTGAGTAACAAGAGGGGCACAGGGAATAGAGCCACGGATTTGCAGAAGGATCCCCGTATGGCACGTCACATGACTTAGGGCAAAAAAAAAGTTGTCAAAAACTGGCGAGTACATGGAACCTAAAGGGGGAATGTATTAAGACAAATGCTTTGGGGACTGTGTTTAATCCCGTTCTACAGGCTCTTATTCGGGCGCATGATGGAAAAACCTGATGCCAGAATTGAAATACAGACTACAACTATAACATGCACCAGTTTTCTGCCTTCATCCCTGCCCGGCTCATGTTTACGACTATGGAGAGTATGGAATAAATTGATCAAAAGTTGCACAAAAATCAACACAAGTAACAAAAACTGACTTTCATGCCAAAAAAACTTGACAAATTGGTTCCATTGTCTCCATGGGTCCATTCTACTGACCTGAAGACAAGGGCCAGGCATCATACACACCTTTAGGTGAAATGCAGGAGAACACCTCCATTATACCCATGCCATACAGTATGCCACCATACTTCCCTTTCCGATTCTTAAAGGGGTTGATGAAAATTAGTCAGTATCCAACACTGGACCCTGTCCCGATCAAGTGTTTCGGCCACTGGAAGCCATATACTAGGCATACAGCTAGAGCAGCCCTGCTCCTATTTAAGTGAACCAGTTCCAGTCACTACTGCTCTGTACACTATATACATCTTCCAGGCCGTATAGTGTAGTGGTGGTGTCTGGAACTGCAGCCTAGCTTCCATTTTCCATTTATGAGACTCTTGGCCACCATCTAGGGATGGTGTCCAGTTTCCGATCCCGATCAGTCCGATATGGATAACCTATCCTGTGTAGACGCCATGAGTATAGAAAAAGACATTCTGTGCTCACAATTCTGAAAAAGGAGAAGTAGGATACCAACCTGTAAATTTCCGCAGCAGCTCAGTGCAGGTTTCAGCAACGGTCTCGTCGTCGTACTTCTCCATGATCAAGGCTTCCTCACCACAGATCCAACCACTCAGTACGTAACCGTACCTCTCCGGGGGATACAGCACGTCAAAGCTGCAGATCTTCTTGTACCACATCTCCTCGGGATAGGTCAAACTTTGACATTCTGCATCATCTTCCCACACAAACTGGATGCTGTTGCATTCAGGACTCCAGAAAGGTTCTTCGAATTCCAAAAAGATCTTGTCGGTGGTGCTGATCCCTAGTTTTTCAATAGCCATAACTTTGTCTTCGGGAAGGCGAGGATGAAACAAACTCTCATTATGTTTCTTAAGGACGCCCAGAGAAACCGTCACAATCACGTGATCTGCAGGAATGAACTCGTAGTCTTCGCACTCCACAAACACAGGATAACCTTTGTCCTCCATCTGGTCATTGTTGTGGTCAGCCATACCTTCTATCTGCTTATGGATGGACTTGTTCCAGTGGATGCACTTGACTGGCTTACGCAGTTGGATGACGGACTGTGGGATGGAGGCGGACAGCAGCTCTACGATCCGGATGAAGCCACAAGGTATTACGTGATGGGCGCCAGGGATTTCGGTCCATTCCCCAAACTCGCTGAGGGAAACTTCATCCATACTGTGTGAACTACTCTCGCAGCTTTCCACCTGGATTTTGGAAATAAATAAAATAAATAAAATCTTCCACCAATACTAGAGAATTATAATTGGTTGTATTGAGATGTCAGAAGATATAAAGAATGGTGGTCAATGAACTCAGAACCCAATCAGTCAGTCATGATGGAGCCATAGGGGAGGAAATCTCCAACATCTTACCTTTAAGTATTGCTGAATCATTGCCAGTTTCAGCCCCTTTGTGGTCTCGGAATCGTCAGGATCATCCTTGATGCGTTTCCGTACCACATCTCGGGTAAAAACGCCAACGCTGTTTTGACTTTCTGCATTAACCGGTTTCCCATTCTGAAAGAATTCCTGAGTCAGGTTATAGACCTGGAGTGGGAGAGACAACATGGAGAAGATTTAGCATTTACCCCCTTAGGGTTTGCTGGAGTCATGAGGAACAATTGGCAAACAACGGCCATGACTGGGGTTATAGTGAATTTGACTCCGTGATCCAGAACACAACTTTCTTCACGTATACACAACCATTGAGTTCCATCAAAATTAAAGGGGTATTCCCATCGTGGACATCTGTGGCACATCTACAGTAATAGGTCACATGTTGTATACGTAGGGTTTTGGTTTCCAAGTTCAGGAGGTTCACCCCTCTTCAGAAGCCTCCTGAATGTTCTGTAGAAGTTGGCCACTATGGATAGAACATCAAAAAATTTTGCCCGATTTTGACATCTAAAGATGCAAGGAGATTAATATTCGAAGCTGGTGAAGGTTATCATCCCACCTCCGCACCCTCAGGGCCCGATCTGTTCAGTCAACAGAAAGAAGAACATTTGTTGAACATGTCGGCTCAGTCTACAGAATCTACAATATCCGTGTTCTCCGAGCCTTAAACCAGTTCACAATTACAAGTGCGTGATCTCCTCACCTCCGGCCGCTTACATAACCGGGAACATTCCGCATCGCAGGACTCATTTAAATCAAGGTTGTAACTTAACATGGTTCCAAAGTTGTAAAGAAATAGAATTGTCTGCAATACGGATGTATAGGACCATGCTTCCATAGAATACATTGCTACAAGGAAACCAAGTTTCCATAACGCAGTGCTGTACCTGGTATAGGGCAAATAAGGTCCTAAGGGTGTGAGAAGGTCCAAAAATGGATTGTTGGTAGGACATCTGACCATCTAGAAGCTTATAGGATTGGGTAAATTTGCAGATCTCAACAAGTGCATGGATCCCTGCAGACAGCAGTGATTAGATTTCGACTGCCCATTCTTTTTTGTTATCTAGGTAGATAAGCTGCTGCCAGAGGAAATACACACAGATGGGAATATCTGTAGAATTGGTGAACTTTTGCCCAAGTGAAGTCACACCGCAGCTTCATACCCCAGCTCTAGAAACTCTCGAGACACGACCAATGTGCAAAATATTAAACACCATAGCAATGTACAGTATCTTGGCCTCTGCGTATGGCCTCTATGGCTCCTACCTAGAGTTAACCCCTTCATCAGCACTAGGACATTCCCAGCTACCACACTGCTACAGCATCGTCCAACATCCAATCCTCCATAATCCAAGCTTTCGAGGAAGCCGTAATATGGCCTTGACTGGACAGCCCCCATAGAAGATTCCCAACCCTCCCGGTGAACACACGTTTCATTCCCATCAGCTTGTGCCTTAAATACCAATGGACAGCCTGTACCCAGAGCGTGCGCATACTAATTGGGAATCATCTCGCCCGCAGTCTCCGTGTGTTTGTGATCTTCCATTAATCACAGGAATCCCATTACTAAAAATTAGGCCATCGGCATAATCTACATTTCTCATTACACTGTACAATTCCCTATGGAGCGCGCGAAGCGGAAGCAGCGAGAGATCATTAGATAAAAGAAATGACAGTAACCAAGCCTGAAATTACCGAGCGGACGCCATGGACAACCTGCAGGACATCTGTAGAGGTCAACCTCAATGAGTGTCAACGGGCTATAATAAACGGCATAGATTTATCTAGAATTACGTCTAAAATTTAGATAGAGATAATTGGTTGGATAGTCCAATAAATCAATGACACCCAAGGGAAGAAGAACTCTCCATCCAAAGTGAAAGCCTATGCTATGCCGTTTAATACACAATCGATCTGTGCGAATTCGTCTGGTGGCGGTGACTAAATCAAGTATTTGTCAGACAAAAGATCCAACTTTTCGGATGTGCACCCATTTTCGAAGCAAGGGTAGCCATTCTGTCCACTGCCACATCCAGATGGATAATGGCTGCCCATGTCGTGGCTCTCTCTATTCACCCCTAATATGAAATCAGCAGTCCCAAATTTTTATTTTTTTTGGCCCCCAATAGTCAACTATAAGGAGACACTGATCAACATTGTCACTCAATCCAGTCGAAGTTCACAGGTTCAGCCATGTTGACCACCAGTTTCCATATTACCAGCAGCTAATGCAGTTTTAGCACCATTTTTGGTTGGTAGAGCTTGAGAAGTGGATGTAGCCACCACCAAAAGTCATGTAGAAGACAACACAGTCTTATCCAGGACTGGTATACAGTAGCTTAGCCCTTTAACAGATGGACGCTTCTGTCTCACCATGTATATTTTATGTATATTACGTTCATAATAGATTTATGGCAAGACACAGCAAGAGCCATTTACATTCCGGTCACAACCTCGTGTGCATAGCCACAAAATTGATTCTGCATAGACGGTTAGGTCAAATTGGAAATACAGACACGTCCCAGCGGGAAAGCTTCAAATGCTCCGAGCTCACCGACTGACTCTTACACAAAAGACAATATCGAATATCTTCATAGCAGCAGTGTATTGTGTTACCTTCATTTACCCGCTCTCTGGAGTAGAGAGGTGGCATGTGTGCCAACCTGCCATCTTGTGAAGACTCCAAGCTATTACTTCCATGCAATGAACCATGGAAATACTGATTTATTATTACTTTCTATTTTAACTTGCAGAGAACCTCCATATTTTAAAGAGAACCTGCCAATATCAACATGAACTCCAACTCTTAAAGGGATCCTATCGTTAAAACTCAATTTTTTCTGCCTACCACGTAGGAATAGCCTTAAGAAAGGCTATTCTTCACCTACCTTTAGATGTCCTCTCCGCACCACCATTTGGTAGAAATCCTGGTTGTCTTCGGTATGCAAGAGTTCTCTTGCAGCACTGGGGGCGGTCCCCAGCACTCAAACAGCACTGGGGGCGTTCCCAATGCTGCAAGAGAACTTTCCAGCGCCACCTCCATCTCATTCAGGAACGAGTCTTCACGTCTTCTTCTGGCAGCGGCTTCAAACTTCTAGGCCTCGGGCAGCAGACTGTGCATGCCTGCCGGCCACAAGAAAATGGCCGCTTACAATACTGTGTAAGCGGCCATTTTCTTGTGGCTGGTGGGCATGCGCAGTCGGCTTTGCCCTAGGCCCAGAAGTTTGAAGCCACCGCCAGAAGAAGACCCGTTCCTGAAGAAGATGGAGGCGGCATTGGAGAGTTCTCCCACAGCATTGGGGAAGAGAACTCATTTTCATACCGGCGAAAACCAGATTATATACCGAACGGCAGCGCGGAGAAGACATCTAAAGGTAGGAGAATAGCCTGTCTTAAGGCTATTCCTACGTGGTAGGCAGAAAAAAAAAAAAAATTGAGTTTTAATGATGGGCTCGACAGATTCTGGCACAGTTGGAGGGCATCAAAAAGTAGGAGTATTACTAAATCTAATCTCTGATCCGAGTTTGTAGAGTAACTACGCTGCTGGACCAATCCTTGGAAAATTGGATTCCAACAATGACATTCCATAAGCCATAAAATTCAGATGAGCAATCGGTCCAAGCTGCCGTACTACAATGATCCTGCTTTTGAGGGTGCCTAAGGCCCGGTTCACCCTCAAAAGCAGGATCCCCCCCCCCCAACTGAAACCTATACGCATAGAAAAGAAGTTAAACACGCAGAAACCATAGATTATAAAGGGGTCCATGTGGTTTCCGCACGAAACATGCGGAGAGAAAAATGCTGTTATGGGGTCCGTGTGTTTTCGCAGGTAACTGCTTTTCTATGCATATAGCTTACCATTCAGGGGGTCCCCAAGCGGATTACCCGAACGGAAACACGAAGACAGATGTTAATGGGGCCTAAGCCCTAACAGGCACTCCATACAATCACTAATGTTAGTCTAGGGGCAGGTTCACACAAAAATCAGCAGCTGACCTGAAACAAAACCTGTGACCAAAGACCAAAGCCGAGCTTTGGATTTCTGCAATTTTTGCTGCCACCTGTATGCGCGCTCAGCATGTAGATTTCACATTTGCATTTCTAGAATTGTGATGCAGGTTCTCTAATAGTTTATCGAGACATCAAATGGCTGATTTTGAAACTAGATTTGAAAGTTGGGGTTAAGGGTTGTGGTTCCAACATGCCAAAAATAATGTTCAGATGGTTCTTAGAAGGAGAAGTTTGAAGGAATTCTTGGAAACGTGAAGGAGCTGAGGCCATCACAAGTGACAATAAGAACAGTTCTTACTTGTTTGTTCTTGAACAAACAAGTACCAACTAAAATCTGGCTGGCAGTCTAAAACTTTTTGAATTATGGGTCATTTCTAGAGATGAGCGAACAGTGTTCTATCGAACACATGTTCGATCGGATATCAGGCTGTTCGATTTGAATCGAACATCACGTGGCAAACTCCAAAAAAATTTGATTCCCCTCCCACCTTCCCTGGCGCTTTTTTTGCACCAATAACAGCGCAGGGGAGGTGGGACAGGAACTACGACACCGGAGGCATCGAAAAAAAAATCATTGGCTGCCGAAATCAGGAGACCTCCATTTTAGACGAATAGTGGATTTCAAATCCGGGTCATATGAGAATGTGAACTTTGTGACTAAGAGACAGGGATAGCTGTACAGGCAGGGATAGCTAGGGATAACCTTTATTTAGGCGGGGAATGTTATTAAAAATAACTTTTTGGGGCTCTATCGGGTGTGTAATTGTGATTTTTGTGAGATAAACTTTTTCCCATAGGAATGCATTGGACAGCGCTGATTGGCCAGAGTACGGAATTCGGCCAATCAGCGCTGGCTCTGCTGGAGGAGGCGGAGTCTAAGATCGCTCCACACCAGTCTCCATTCAGGTCCGACCTTAGACTCCGCCTCCTCCGGCAGAGCCAGCGCTGAGTGGCCGAAGGCTGGCCAATGCATTCCTATGGGTATGCAGAGACTTAGCAGTGCTGAGCCAGTTCTGCTCAACTACACCGTGTGCCGGTCAGCCCATCAGATGTAGCAGAGCCGAGGGTGCATTAGAACCCTTATGCACCCTCGGCTCTGCTACATCTGATGGGCTGACCGGCACATGGTGTAGTTGAGCAGAACTGCTAAGTCTCTGCATACCCATAGGAACGCATTGGCCAGCCTTCGGCCAATCAGCGCTGGCTCTGCCGGAGGAGGCGGAGTCTAAGGTCGGACCTGAATGGAGACTGGTGTGGAGCGATCTTAGACTCCGCCTCCTCCAGCAGAGCCAGCGCTGATTGGTCGAATTCCGTACTCTGGCCAATCAGCGCTGGCCAATGCATTCCTATGGGAAAAAGTTAGCTTACGAAAATCGCAAGCTGACAGGTATTTCCATGAAATAAAGTGACTTTTATGCCCCCAGACATGCTTCCCCTGCTGTCCCAGTGTCATTCCAGGGTGTTGGTATCATAGTGGACTTGGTGACCCTCCAGGCACGGATTTGGGTTTCCCCCTTAACGAGTATATGTCCCCCTTAGACTATAATGGGGTTCGAAACCAGTTTGAACACTCGAACAGTGAGCAGCTGTTCGAATCGAATTTCGAACATTTTAGTGTTCGCTCATCTCTAGTAATTTCTAGAAGTTGTGTGTACAGAGCCTAAAAAAACCCCAAAAAACTAAAACCCATCACACAAACGATGGTGCCCAGTTAAAGCCAGCGAGAGAGTGTTCACCGGAGCTGGTGTTCCGACATGGCTGGCAGAGTGCCCAGTAATTCCTACACGCCACAGTGGGTTCCTCCAAGTCAAGTTATTGTATTCAGCAGTTTTTTGTACATTTTGTTACTTCCTCACCGAGTACATAAATAATATCTATTCACACATTCTGTATCCAGGCAGGGATTTTGCGACTAAATACTGATCGAACCCAGACATTTTGCACTTAAACGGGTGACCTGGTAATCGGTTATAGTTACTAGATCAGTGGGGTCTGAACAGTAGGAGCTAAATCCTGCAGTTTCCCCCACAACCACTAAACCTAATAACAAGGTGACACTTGTCAATTGCACAGGAGTTTTCTACGCGGCAGTCATCCCACTTACATTAAAGAAAGGGTTACAATACAAGTTAACGCCACATCTTATCTACTCCCCCTCCCAACTCAGAGCAAGTCTACAAGACTCTCCAATAGACCTTCTGCCTATGGCCATTGCTATGTAGTAAAGTATATAACGAACAAGGGAGAAGCTCAGGAAAGATGGAAGACGCCCTAATCATGTACAAAAAGAAAAAAATAAGAAATAAAAACTGTATTTTTTCTATTGTAATATACTGAACAGAGAACCCGAAAGATCGAGAAAAGAAGAACATCTCTTAACTCACACGTAAAGGTCATATGAAAAGAGCGAGGGGCTGACAAGGACGTGTTCAGGCTCATTAATATGACAACTATATACGGATGCATCCGTGATGACAAACACGATTTGACATTGTGTAACAGAAGGACGAGGAGCGGCATTATTCAGCAACTAAAGATATTGTAACTATAACAAAATGGACGATAATTCCGTGAAAGAATATTCTGGAGCCACATGGCGGCACACAGATGGCCTACGGGTCCAAATATGGGCTTGTTGGGACTCAACTACAAAAGGTCTATGAGGTTCTGCCTTGTGTATAAAGCCTAAAACGGACTACGGGGGAACGGTCTATCATGGTGCATAAGAGAAGAACATAGACTGGTGGACCTGGGAGGTTACGAGACGCTCACCTCGTTATAAACGTCACTGAATTCTTCAACCACATCTTTCGGGATCCTCTGTCCGCTGCTGGTGAGGTAGTGAGCCACTCCATTCTTGGAGTAAAGACTGATGCGACCAACACTTCTCTCTCCATCTGTGGTTTCTTCCAGTAGGCCATTGTCTTCTGCTAGATGATAAATGGGATTGCCATTTGAGCCGTGGATCCAGGTAGCTCCCAGTTCAAAAGTAGCGTGTTCTGAAAAGGATGGAAAAAAACGTCGCCATTAAATCAGGAGGAGCAGCCAAAAACAGAAAGGTAACTTACTTTATTTGGTTTATAAAAATTGAGAAGTTTAAGGCCTTTCACCACCAACTCCGACTATACCAGAAACGGTGTTAAAGTGTGCAAAAACTAAGAGTGGAAGGTCTTCTCTAAAGTGGTGAAGAGAACATCTAATAGACCATATGGACATCACAGAGGGGATCCCACTCTCTAAGGGCCAGAACAGATGGCTGCTCCTGTTCTGGTGGACGCAAGCGTCTTCGTACGACCTGGACATTCAACTGAATATCCACCCTGCAATACCACTAAATGGATCTGACACTCACCAAGTTTTACACTTTGAACTCTGCCTCCAATTCGATCAGATGCCTCAAGGATCGTAACATCCGAGAATCCTTTCTCAAGGAGATATTTTGCAGCAGAGAGGCCTGCAAGACCTGCCCCAATAATCACTATTCGCGGATGGCGGGTTCTCCGTGGGCCACTACTAAGAGGATCATCAGTGCTGTCTGAAGATATGTCACAACTTTGCATGCCGTCCAAGCTCTCCTTTTAGTTGACCTGGCAGGGAAAGGGGTGGAAAATAAATAAAATAAATTTCATTCATTCAATTATTCAAGTACTAGCATCTGCCCGCGGGTTGTTTGTTGGCGCCGACCCGCGGATACGTATGCAATAGGCGCTGGCAATAATCTGCCTGGGTTGGCGTCTTGGTTTTGCGACATGTATGTATATGCACAGTATTTGCAGGTGCGGGCCGGCTCCCCCAGTTTGGCCCTCACCTGCTCATAGCACCCACCTCTTGCACGTTGTAGGAGGCCCTTTCAGGGGCCTCCCACAACCACGTTTCCCCCTCTACAGCGCGCAACAACCCACTTGCCGAGGCGCTGCTTCCGCCGCCAGCAGGTTCCCGACCCCCCTCTCCAGCAGGCTCCCCCCCCCCCCTTCCCCTGCTGCAGGCTCCTGGACCCTTTTCCCCCTCCCATCTACAGCTAGCTCCTGGCACTAACCCCCCCCACCCTTGCAGTCTCCCGGCCATAACCCCCTGCTCCCTTAGCAGGCTCCCGGCCCCCCACCAATGCCCCCCTCAGCCCCCCACTCCCGTGCGATCTGTTGCAGAGCCGCAGGCCCGGCCGTACTCACTCAGTATGTGGAGCGGAGACATGCCGCCTGCATTTCCGCTACTGTCAGTCACCGCCGGCAGAGGCTGAATAGTGAGGAGGCACAGCCGACAGATGCCGCAGAGTCACACACCAAGGCTGCATGGCAGTGGCAGCCTGGAGCATCGCGACGCCATGTTCCTGAGCCCGCACACTACTATATAGCGCCGCCCACCCAGTCGCGCAATCCTATGGGGGAACAGCTGAAGGGCCTGAGATGACATCATCTTAGGTCCTTTAGCCCAGCATGAACATGAATTCAGCGGCTCCAGTATCGAGGCACGGCAGTTAGTCGCATACTAAGTAGCCTATGTTTTAATCGGGGTTCCTATCTATGTATGTGGCAAATTTCATGAAAATCCGTTCAGCCGTTTTTGCGTGATTGAGGAACAAACATCCAAACTCATACGTGAGGGATAACCAATATATGGATACATAAAAATTTTACAAAATTAAAAAGGGAAATTTTTGTCTTATTAACAACATGGACCGACCTATTATAATGAACACAATGGATGTCATAGAAACACACTCTGAAGCACAAGATGGATATATTGTAGTATACGGCCTTTTAGCACTTCGCATTCTCAGGCCTCGTGAACAAGGAATCTCTAAGTCTGCAAACCAAACCCTAGGCATTCAGTATGCCGCCATATGATACCTCTTTAGGGTACCGTACCAAATAGGTAGCGTCCTTTAGAAACAACAATCGCAGGGGAAAATTGCCCGAATAAGAGAGAACAAAAAAAAAAAAAAAAAAAAAAAAAAAAAAAAAAAAAAATTTAAAAAAAAATTCTACAATCACTTAAAGAAAAATAAATAAAAATATATCTGGCTTGCCAAAGAACATCGGCCTCCATGAAAAGAAGAAGAAAACAGAACGCACCGAGTGTTCCAGGGAAGGGAAACAAATTAATTTTGTTGTGAAGGATCCATCCGGCCTGTTCTCCGAGACACAGAGGAGAAGTCTAGGCTCTTATTCATCAGTCCATCCCCCCCGCCCACCTCCCAAATAACCTTGCTTAGAAACCGTCGCTGCTTATACACAATTCTGGCACAATTTCCTCCAAGGAGGAAGCAACCGGAGACTTTGTTGGAATCCTTGGGATACGGACGCCTCTGCCGCATCGCATTATTGGGGCACAAGAGCAGAACGAAAAAAAAAACGAGAGAGAAAAAGAGAAAAAAAAAAAAGCCTTCGCGTTGTCTGAGAACAGTCTGTGCCACCAGAAAGCGACGCCAGGAGAGGATTTACTAAATTATCATCAATTACCCTGACAGGAACAAAATGACTTTTCTCAGTCTCGTAAACTCGCCGTTTACAAGATCTTATCCCTTGTTAATGCAGACACTAGAAAAACGCTTAAAGGAGAACTCCTAAAATTATATACGTGTATCTCGGGCGCTGAAAACGTGACGGGTTGGACGACCACCATGGACTTGTCTTTGTTGCGTATAGCAACCAATTACAGCAAAGCGGCTTTCATTTTTCAAAGCTGCCATGACTGGTTGCGAGGGGAAACGCAGTCAGATTTTAAAGTGAGGGTTGGAGGCCGGGCCGTCGGCTAACACCAGCTAATCTTGGTTGTTCTTGCCGTAAGAGGGTCTGCTATGGGATTTCTACAGTGGACATCCCACAGAGGACCTCCTTGTGTCCTAAGCCACAACGCCACACCTGTACACAGGTCATGTGTGGTATTGCGGTTCAGCCCTAACGAATCGAGGACCTATCCCCAAGATAGATCATAGCCCTCAGATCGGCCAATTGAATGGGCCATAGCTTTCAGGAAAGTGCCGCAAATTCTTCAGGTACACCGCCATACCTGGGCTGTAGAATCGGGAGGCCAAACCACCAACGCCAACTTTTTGCACAGTCCAACTGCAACTACTTGTGGTGCCATACGCAACACTTGCGTCTGGTATCAAAGCCTGGCTCACTTTACTTGAATGGGACTGCTCCGCAAATAGGCCATGACGTGAAAGAGAGACGTCAGCCCTCATCCAAATGTCGTGGCCCATTCATTCAGCCGCGATGCAGAGAGTTGGATCGCCAACTTCTAACCCGATAGTCACAGGACTGTATAAATCGGCTGTTGGTTTATAAAATGGCCGTCACACGGACGCCTTCATTTCAATGTCTATGAATTGAGGCGAATCTCATGACCCGTACTTTGACTGTCCATTGCCACAGACCATTAAAATATAGGTCATGTTCTACCTTTGCCCGTTTTCGCAGATCCCCTCCATATAAACGTAATATGGCGGAAAAACTACCATGAAATACGGAAAAGTTTTCACGCGCGTTTTGCACCACGGCTGTGTGACTGTAGGCTAAGGAAACCAAGACAAATCTACACACCGGGGACACGAATAGTTAACAGAGCAAATCTGAAGCAGGAAATATTACAACATCAACGTGCGGAGAGATTACCTCCAAACCAAACAATGCGAGGTGACGTACTCACTGAATAATACATATATCACTTCCAGGAATGAACGCCGCGCGTCATATAGGAGACCAAGAAGCAGAGATTACTGCGGTACGGAGAAGTCTGGGTGTACGAGGCACAAACCGCCATAATCTGCTTCTCCCTCTCTCGACAGCCCTGCCACTGTATTTATGGCATGCTGATTGTGAACCAGGAAGCTCAGGATGAACACAAAAATCCCAATTTTTTTTTTTTTTAGAATAAACTGAGGAAGGCATGTGAAACGGACCCCATAGTCGCACCACAAATCCTGAACTGTAGGGATTGGGATATGGAGACTTCAGTGATTTACTTTTGTATGGCGGTCGTGGTACGAAGACATAAGACTCGGTAGCCATTACTTTTCTACATACCGCATCAAATAACATATTACAATTATTATAATTATGCAAGACTTGGTGACAAAACACTAATGCATTGCGTACAAGAGTCTTGGATCACAACCAAGGAAACAAACTGTATATATAACCCTATACGTATAGTAATATGGCCTGGAGCAAGTAAGAGGAGACGAACCACCATATAGGAACGCAACAGCCCAGATTTACTAATGGTGGACTGAAGACGCGACGGATATATCATAATAGTGGATGCTGCATAATAGTGTAATGGTGCGCCAAATCTATCTAGTCGAGTATATACCACATTTTCCAACACAATTTCGAGGCATTGGAAATCCAAAATAAGCCATATTTAAGCCAGACTATAGTCATAACCACAATAGTAAATGGACATATAAGGTGGCACTTGAGTCCAAGAACCTTCAGTGGCCCATAAGAAGTCTTATAACCAGTACTGTAAAACAATACATTATAGGTAGGTGGTCTAATATAGATTTTCCATGTGGGCCCATGTTACGCCCCCGTGGTATGGTACAGATTCTTCTAGCCGTACCGTTCCGATCCAGCGCTACCGTCTCATAGATTGGGCTCCTCCTCACATCCAAGGCTAGAAAATGGAAGAAGTTCTCAGAACATCACCAGGTACTGCTTAAACAGAACGGCATCCAAAATGACACTACTGATATGTAGGGAGACCCTATAGATGCCACATATATGATGAAGACGTAGCCCACTCACTAGTATACCCCGGTAGGTCTACACATCTAAATCCGGGACTCCTGGACGCAACAGACAAAGAGCCACAGGTCAATTCTAACTGAACCAAAGCTGAAGAGAAGATCAGATGACAATTCTAGACCTGAATAGTGACACAGGACGAGACGTTTGTGATAGGTGTCCTTGGACTTCGGTTGTGCGCCCAGAAAGTAAAGGAGTGGTTTCCTTTACATACGCCAAACCTCATACGGTAGTGGTGAGCAGGAATAGGACCTGCACCATATTTTGCAGCTTGGTCCTGTGGCCTCCACATGGATGGATCCAAAAAATTAAAAAATAAATAAGATATAATGTGTTATAATCTTCACCCGGTCTCCTTCAAGAACAGTAAATTCCTAGCCCACAGATAGCGACAAGGCTTCCAGGCATTGTGCAATGCCGTCCATAGTGCATATGACATAATGTGCACCACGTAGTCTTCTCCCCCCTCCTCCTTCCTTCCACATAAGTGAAGGGTCATACAAGGACAAAACGCCACGTACTGTACTTTATCTAACTGGAAAAAAGGGATAGTATGCCTGACTCAGCACTGGTGTCGTCACACCCCAACCTCACCACAAAGCATAGGGAGGATTTCAATGAATGAGCTCTGTAGGATGACTCAGGTACATGTTCCAAATCCACCCCAGACCAGATTACACTTCTACAGTAGATGTGACGCCTCATTACTGCCCAAAGACCAGACAGAGCTGCCGCTGGGCCCGGGTTGTTCTACCTGTCCATATAGTTCGTACATTGAGATTTGGGGACTTCCAAACAATGAATTTCAATGATTACTTATAGCGCTCCATATTAAATGGTAGAGGATGATGAAAGATATTGGATATAAAGGTTACCACCAATAAGTACAACTCTTAGGTCTCAAGAATTATCGCTTCCATATGTCCCAAGACTTGTGTCCACCACTCAGTAGGCCCCAAACATTTCATTTCTTTTCGGGTTGTTGGCAGTGGCTGAATATACTAGAGATCCTTCAGAAGAACGAATTCGACTGATGTTCAAGGTACCATCAAAAAAACTAGAGCAGGGACATTTGATGCCCAACACCATCATCGCCACTGAACCCATTTCCTCTTCTCCTAGCTGACCGCTGGTTGTCATCTCCTCACAACGCTCCACTCCCAATAAACTACCAGAAACCAGACTGTTCCTTATTTTTTGGTCAAGTCTTAAGCTGCCCATACACAAAAGATGAAAGCCATGCTATGGTCATACTGACCAGAAGATGAACATCAACAAACATCCATGATGGCCAGTGGCAGACGTCAGTCCAACAAAAATGTGATTGACTGGATTGATGGGATCAGGTTTTCCTTATCGGATAGTAGTCCACCCAGGAAGGCAGGGACTATAACGCTTGGAGTCCAGGTCCCTGTTCAGGGTCTGGTCCAGGAAATATGGATGGCATACGTCTCAGCATGAACGGCTTTAGGCTACATGCGTGTACACGTGCTTGGTTTGTGCACATGGATGTTATCTGTGTGCCACTCATTCCTCCATGGCCCCCTTCATTTCCGTCAGCAAACCTGGACCCATCCTCAGTTTTGCCTCAGGATCAAGGCCCCAAATAGAGCCACGATACTACATACAAGTGTGTATGGGGCCATGGAAAATAATGGGTCAGTGTGCTAGCTGTGACAACCATTGACAATGAACACAGTGGTGCGGTGTCAGCCGATACAGCAATCCCCCCTATACACACACAAGGGGGAATATATCAACGCTGAATATCTCTACACTAACCTTATCTCGGATCGAACACAGAGTCACCCCCACGTATACCAGATAGCAGTCCGGACAGAGGCACTACCTGGGTATATAGGCACCTTTACCTGTTATATCTAACCATAAATTACCAACTGCTGCAAAATAAACCCCTATATTATTACTATTACTGACCCTGGTAAGGTGACAACCCAGTAATGAGAATATTTCCATTCGCACCGTATTCAGATACAAAACCTAGGTGTGTATACCATATGCAGCGTGCGGGGAACAGATGTGAAACCCTGGCGTTGGCATCCGAGCGCGCTCACTACAGATGTGGCTCACACAATGGGATTTAATGGCAGCTGCGAGAATCATGTACATTTTATAGATGGTGCGGTAAGTGGGTCAGGAAGCAGACGAGGGAGTATATATATATATATATATATATATATATATATATATATATATATATATATATATATTAATTAGTCAAAAAGTATGCTAAATGCGAAATAAAATCTAATAGTGCAAACCTGGATGGCACTGACAAAAGACAGAGCGGGCTGTTTACACGTTTCACACAACTGAATTTATAGAAAATGAGGTCAGAGGAATCAGAAAGAATGAAATCCTTCAGTCGGAAGAAGAGATAGCGAAGGGAGGCGACAATGGATGGCCAGGATTTTACCAGGGTACCCCCCCACCCATACACTAAGCCCTTGTCTTTCAGTAATGGACCTGGTCTCCCCCTCCCCTACCTGGACAGCTCTGGTTACTGTTTACATGAGGCACAGTGACAGCCACGACAGTGCGCCAGCCCCCAACACAGACCCCACTAGCAAAAATTATATCTGATATACAGAGCACCAACATATACCACAGGAGCGGTGTACACCCCAGGTACACAAAGAGGAGGGTCTGCAAGGATATGGTGGGGATACAAGTACAAACCTCATAAGAAGGGGGGACAATAGGTGTACAGTGTAACGATATATGTAGGTCAAGAAATAAAGATACACAGCTGCAGATATGTATACATTGTAGCACAAAGCAATATACAAACACAAGAGGAGGGATCTGTGTATTTACTGCAACATCAGGCTCCCCAGGTTACACTACAATAGTGCGGTTACACCTGCTCAGGACTGGCACACACAGGGTTACACATACATATCTGTACCTGCCTCCTGTACACACACTATATACTGATTATATACAGCTGTATACCTTCCTCCTCTGCTCCTGGCTGGCACACACAGGGTTACACACATATATATATATATACAGCTGTATACCTTCCTCCTCTGCTCCTGGCTGGCACACACAGGGTTACACACACATATATACAGCTGTATACCTTCCTTCTCGGCTCCTGGCTGGCACACACAGGGTTACACACATATATATACAGCTGTATACCTTCCTCCTCTGCTCCTAGCTGGCACACACATATATACAGCTGTATACCTTCCTCCTCTGCTCCTGGCTGGCACACACAGGGTTACACACATATATATATACAGCTGTATACCTTCCTCCTCTGCTCCTAGCTGGCACACACAGGGTTACACACACATATATACAGCTGTATACCTTCCTCCTCTGCTCCTGGCTGGCACACACAGGGTTACACACACATATATACAGCTGTATACCTTCCTCCTCTGCTCCTGGCTGTCTCCCTCCTGGTTGCTGCAGTCTCTTTGTCCTGCTCTGTGCTCTGCTCTCCAGGCTCTATACTGCATGGAGCAGCCCAGGCTCTGTTTATCAGCGTGCAAGTCCCTCCCCCTGACTCAGGAAATAACCTCCTCCTGCATATCCTGCCCCCTCCTCATATATAATACATGAATCCTCCTCCTGCATGCTCAGTACCACCTCCCCTCATATATGAACCCTCCTCCTGCATGCTCAGTACCACCTCCCCTCATATATGAATCCTCCTATATGCACAGTACCACCTTCACCCCTCATATATTATACATGAATCCTCCTATATGCTCAGTACCACCTCCCCTCCATATATAATACATGAATCCACCTCCTGCATGCACAGTACAACCCCCACCCCTCATATATAATACATAGATTCTCCCCCTGCATGTAGTGTGCCCCTCCCATCTTATAATATTCGATTCCTCCCTCTGCATGCACAGTACAACCTCCACCTCTCATGTACTAGCCATAGATCCTCTCCGCCATGCACACTCATATGCTCCTGCTAAATGCACAGTACAACCTCTTCCTTTATGTAAATACTCCTGTATGCACAGTGCCATATAGACTCTAATACATATATACACCTGTATACATAGTACCATATAGACTCTAATACATATATACACCTGTATACATAGTACCATATAGACTCGAATACATATATACTCCTGTATACACAGTGCCTTATAGACTATTACATATATACTCCAGCATGCATAGTTCCATATACAATACGCTACATTTACATACCTCCCAACTTTTAAAGAACCGAAAGAGGGACAAAATGATTCATGTCCCCTCCATCTCTGCCTCCAGTTTCTTGTCCCCCCATCTCTGCCCCCAGATTCATGTCCCCCCCATCTCTGCCCCCAGATTCATGTCCCCTCCATCTCTGCCCCCAGATTCATGTCCCCTCCATCTCTGCCCCCAGATTCATGTCCCCCCATCTCTGCCCCCAGATTCATGTCCCCTCCATCTCTGCCCCCAGATTCATGTCCCCTCCATCTCTGCCCCCAGATTCATGTCCCCTCCATCTCTGCCCCCAGATTCATGTCCCCCCATCTCTGCCCCCAGATTCATGTCCCCCCATCTCTGCCCCCAGATTCATGTCCCCCATCTCTGCCCCCAGATTAATGTCGCCTCCAGATTGATGTCTCCACATCTCTGCCCCCAGATTCATGTCCCCTCCATCTCTGCCCCCAGATTCATGTCCCTCCATCTCTGCCCCCAGATTCATGTCCCCCCATCTCTGCCCCCAGATTCATGTCCCCCATCTCTGCCCCCAGATTAATGTCGCCTCCAGATTGATGTCTCCACATCTCTGCCCCCAGATTCATGTCGCCTCCATCTCTGCCCCCAGATTCATGTCTCCACATCTCTGCCCCCAGATTCATGTCCCCACATCTCTGCCCCCAGATTCATGTCCCCACATCTCTGCCCCCAGATTAATGTCGCCTCCAGATTCATGTCTCCACATCTCTGCCCCCAGATTGATGTCCCTCCATCTCTGCCCCCAGATTCATGTCCCCTCCATCTCTGCCCCCAGATTGATGTCCCCTCATCTCTGCCCCCAGATTCATGTCCCCACATCTCTGCCCCCAGATTCATGTCCCCCCATCTCTGCCCCCAGATTCATGTCCCCTCCATCTCTGCCTCCAGATTCATGTCTCCACATCTCTGCCCCCAGATTCATGTCCCCCCATCTCTGCCTCCAGATTCATGTCTCCACATCTCTGCCCCCAGATTCATGTCCCCCCCCCATCTCTGCCCCCAGATTCATGTCCCCTCCATCTCTGTCTCCAGTTTCTTGTCCCCCCCATCTCTGCCCCCAGATTCATGTCCCCCCATCTCTGCCCCCAGATTCATGTCCCTCCATCTCTGCCCCCAGATTCATGTCCCCTCCATCTCTGCCCCCAGATTGATGTCCCCCCATCTCTGCCCCCAGATTCATGTCCCCACATCTCTGCCCCCAGATTCATGTCCCCTCCATCTCTGCCTCCAGATTCATGTCTCCACATCTCTGCCCCCAGATTTATGTCCCCCCATCTCTGCCTCCAGATTCATGTCTCCACATCTCTGCCCCCAGATTCATGTCCCCCCCATCTCTGCCCCCAGATTCATGTCCCCTCCATCTCTGTCTCCAGTTTCTTGTCCCCCCATCTCTGCCCCCAGATTCATGTCCCCCATCTCTGCCCCCAGATTCATGTCCCCCCATCTCTGCCCCCAGATTCATGTCCCTCCATCTCTGCCCCCAGATTCATGTCCCCCATCTCTGCCCCCAGATTCATGTCCCTCCATCTCTGCCCCCAGATTCATGTCCCCCATCTCTGCCCCCAGATTCATGTCCCCCCATCTCTGCCCCCAGATTAATGTCGCCTCCAGATTGATGTCTCCACATCTCTGCCCCCAGATTAATGTCGCCTCCATCTCTGCCCCCAGATTGATGTCCCTCCATCTCTTCCCCCAGATTCATGTCTCCACATCTCTGCCCCCAGATTCATGTCCCCACATCTCTGCCCCCAGATTCATGTCCCCACATCTCTGCCCCCAGATTAATGTCGCCTCCAGATTCATGTCTCTACATCTCTGCCCCCAGATTGATGTCCCTCCATCTCTGCCCCCAGATTCATGTCCCCTCCATCTCTGCCCCCAGATTGATGTCCCCCCATCTCTGCCCCCAGATTCATGTCCCCACATCTCTGCCCCCAGATTCATGTCTCCACATCTCTGCCCCCAGATTCATGTCCCCCCATCTCTGCCCCCAGATTCATGTCCCCTCCATCTCTGCCTCCAGATTCATGTCTCCACATCTCTGCCCCCAGATTCATGTCCCCCCATCTCTGCCCCCAGATTCATGTCCCCACATCTCTGCCCCCAGATTGATGTCCCCTCATCTCTGCCCCCAGATTCATGTCCCCACATCTCTGCCCCCAGATTCATGTCCCCCCATCTCTGCCCCCAGATTCATGTCCCCTCCATCTCTGCCTCCAGATTCATGTCTCCACATCTCTGCCCCCAGATTCATGTCCCCCCATCTCTGCCTCCAGATTCATGTCTCCACATCTCTGCCCCCAGATTCATGTCCCCCCCATCTCTGCCCCCAGATTCATGTCCCCTCCATCTCTGTCTCCAGTTTCTTGTCCCCCCCATCTCTGCCCCCAGATTCATGTCCCCCCATCTCTGCCCCCAGATTCATGTCCCTCCATCTTTGCCCCCAGATTCATGTCCCCTCCATCTCTGCCCCCAGATTGATGTCCCCCATCTCTGCCCCCAGATTCATGTCCCTCCATCTCTGCCCCCAGATTCATGTCCCCCATCTCTGCCCCCAGATTCATGTCCCCCTATCTCTGCCCCCAGATTAATGTCGCCTCCATCTCTGCCCCCAGATTGATGTCCCTCCATCTCTGCCCCCAGATTCATGTCCCCACATCTCTGCCCCCAGATTCATGTCCCCTCCATCTCTGCCTCCAGATTCATGTCTCCACATCTCTGCCCCCAGATTCATGTCCCCCCATCTCTGCCTCCAGATTCATGTCTCCACATCTCTGCCCCCAGATTCATGTCCCCCCCATCTCTGCCCCCAGATTCATGTCCCCTCCATCTCTGTCTCCAGTTTCTTGTCCCCCCCATCTCTGCCCCCAGATTCATGTCCCCCCATCTCTGCCCCCAGATTCATGTCCCCCCATCTCTGCCCCCAGATTCATGTCCCCCATCTCTGCCCCCAGATTCATGTCCCCCATCTCTGCCCCCAGATTCATGTCCCTCCATCTCTGCCCCAGATTCATGTCCCCCATCTCTGACCCCAGATTCATGTCCCCCATCTCTGCCCCCAGATTAATGTCGCCTCCAGATTGATGTCTCCACATCTCTGCCCCCAGATTAATGTCGCCTCCATCTCTGCCCCCAGATTGATGTCCCTCCATCTCTTCCCCCAGATTCATGTCTCCACATCTCTGCCCCCAGATTCATGTCCCCACATCTCTGCCCCCAGATTCATGTCCCCACATCTCTGCCCCCAGATTAATGTCGCCTCCAGATTCATGTCTCTACATCTCTGCCCCCAGATTGATGTCCCTCCATCTCTGCCCCCAGATTCATGTCCCCTCCATCTCTGCCCCCAGATTGATGTCCCCCCATCTCTGCCCCCAGATTCATGTCCCCACATCTCTGCCCCCAGATTCATGTCTCCACATCTCTGCCCCCAGATTCATGTCCCCCCATCTCTGCCCCCAGATTCATGTCCCCTCCATCTCTGCCTCCAGATTCATGTCTCCACATCTCTGCCCCCAGATTCATGTCCCCCCATCTCTGCCTCCAGATTCATGTCTCCACATCTCTGCCCCCAGATTCATGTCCCCCCATCTCTGCCCCCAGATTCATGTCCCCACATCTCTGCCCCCAGATTCATGTCTCCACATCTCTGCCCCCAGTGTCATGCCGTCCTCTCCTTCATCTGCCCCAGTTTCACGGTCCACCTTAGTGTACACATTACAGTTACCTTCGCCTTCGCTCCATCGCCGCTCTCTGCGTGCCTCTCGCTGACACAGTTGTAGACGCGATGTGATGTCATCACATCGCGTCTACACAGCCAGTAGGCGGCAAGCAGCGGCGAAGCAAGGAGCTGTCCTGTGTCAGCTCCTTGCTTTAGCCGTGTATGGACGCAGATCTGAGTTGAAATCGGGACATACCTCCCTCCATCCGGGACCGCGGGACACGTCACCGGAATCGTGAATGTCCTGCGGAAATCGGGACGTTTGGGAGGTATGCATTTATTCTCCTGTATGCACAGTACCATATACAGTATAGTACAGATATACTCCTACATGCATCATGCCATATACAGTACTAGCTTCTGCCCGTGACTTCGTATGCGGGTTGTTGGTGTGTATGATCCGCTTTAATTTAGCCAATTGCTGCCGTCGATGGTTTGCATGCTCCCTCGTTTCGGCAGCTCTCAAGCTGTCCTGCTGCTGAACTTGTTTCTTGCACTGTGCCTGTGATTGTTCTGGCATCTCAGCAGCTCGCTGGGATGCCATATAATGAGGGTGTTGTTAGCGTTAATGAGCCGCCTGCTCTGGCGTTTCGGTAGCTCTCAAGTTGGGCTGGCTCTGAAGTGATTGTTCCGGCATCTCAGTAGCTCGCTGGAACGCCAAATGATGAGCATATTCGGCAAATTGCTACTGTTGATGGTTTGCCTGTTCCGGCGTTTTGGCAGCATTAAAGCTGTCCTGCTGCTGAACTTGTTCTTCACAGTATAGTACAGATATACTCCTGCACACACAGTTCCCCTTCCCTCATACTGTATATCCTTCTGTTGCACTTATATCTCCCCTTCCCTTCAGTTATATAGCTTCCAATGCACAGTACTCCCTCATATATAATGCATGCTTCTTCTGTATGCAAAGTGCTATATATACTAGATCATATATAGTATATACTTCTCCTGTATGCAGAGTGCCATATATACTAGATTATACAGTATATACTTCTCATGTATGCAGTACCATATATGCTAGATTATACATAGTATATGTTCTATCTGTATGTAAAGTGCCATATACACTAGATTATATAGTATATACTCCTCCTGCAGAATGCACAGTACCCCCTCATATATAATGCATGCTCTGTCTAAATGTAAAGCGCTATATATACTAGATTATATATACTATATACACCTCCTATAGCAGTGCTGTGCATGCTGGAGGCGGATAGATGGATTATATAAGAGGGATGTAAGGAAAGACGGTCACAAGGGTGTACAGAAAGACCATCTTTGTTGCAACCAATCACAGCGCAGCTTTACATTTTCAAGGGTAGAATACAAAATGAAAGCTGTGCTGTGATTGGTCACTAGGAGCAACAAGACGGGCTGATAAATCACATAAGAGCAAGGTCTAAAGCACATGGACCCAATGTGGAGGCCGAGGCTCTCCGGAGGGGGCAACCCATGCCCTGTCCTGGACCAAAACGAATCAGAAGCCCCCATAGAGGTGAATGCTTCACCGGAGGGCAGACAACTCAGTTTCGGAGGGCTCCACCCATGGGCCTGACTATGACCCCCAAGTTTACCATCAAAGTACTGCGGCGGAAGTCACTCCCGTCCATAAAATGTCTTTTGGTGGGCGATTTTGCTGGGTCCTTACCCTATGGTTGACTTCTATGTATGTTTTATCTATTTGCTTGTGCATTGTGCGTCTTATTGTGCGCTATAAGACGTCAATATGTGGTTTATTACTGTATATATGTTGTTAACTTATTGGACTGTATGATATCACTTAATCAGTATTTGCTGCCAAGTAATCGTACCTTCTGGAAAGAGGGCGGTGCAATAATTACAACCAAACCGGTGGAACCCAGTTGTTCCTATTGGTCGTACTTCGGGTTTTTAGGTTGTGCCTTATCTGGTGCAGCCTACATACACTACGGCTTGGCCCCAAGTAGTCATGCCGGGCAGGAAAGTCGCCATATACAAGGGAGCCTTTCCCTTACCTTTGGGTTTTCTGTCTGGACCGCTTTTGTGACCATTAAAGCAACTCATCTGTGCGGATCAATCTAGAGAAGAGATTGAGGTAGATTTAGGAAAGGCCCTGGTCGCACCTCTCACAGGTTTTCTGGGGCGCATTTCTCAGCCATGCTTAGATTCCCATACTTGTCTTTGGAAACAGCCAATGGGAAAGATTTAGTATTACTTAGGCTGGTCTTACACGACCGTATTGGTTTTTGCGGTCCGCAGTTTGAATTTCACTCAAATTTCACTCAAAGAACTCATTTCGCAGACATCCGTGTCCAACCGCGTCCAACCGCAAAGTGCATCCGTATGCACCTGTTTTCTTGCGGATCCACAAAAAACAACACACACCCCCAACCAAAAAAAAAACGGGATGTCCCAACCCCCTGCATAGGTGACATTGTTGGATAGTGGCCATCTTTGCTTTGTTCATTGTTGCTGGGACACTCCTGCGCGCTGACGTAGTTCCGGCAGCGTCCAGTCTTGACATCCGCAATTACGGATACACACTGAACATGTGTTGTGTGTATCCGCAAAAATGCACACACCCATAGACTTCTATTGGACCTTCCGTGCCGTGCCGTTAACGCACGGCCATTACGGACATGCGGTATACTGTCCGGAGCACGGTTGCGGCGCGCCACAGCACTGACAAAATCTACGGTCGTGTAAGAGGCCTCATAGAAAACCATGGGACCGTAAATGGTCCGCAATTTTAAACCCGCAATTGCGGACCATTTGCAGTGTAAAACTACGGCCGTGTAAGACCAGCCTTAATAGGAGATTTATGGAGTGAAACTCGTAAGCTTCAACTTTGCGACTATCTAAATACCAGTTGCAGACTAAACCAAATGGGAGGAGCAACCCGGGGGACGGATCACATGACCTGATGGTGATGATGTCACCAGAATTCCCGGGTCCATCATCAGTGATCCCCAGGTCCATGTAAGTAAAATACTTCTTCATGGACAATCTCTTTAAATTAACAAACCTTACAAAAATACTTCAACCCCCCCCCCCCATGTTTTAATTTTTTTAAAACAATTTTAAAAAAGTGACATTGTAACAAACTATATAAACATTAGATAACACAGCTTTGTGGCTGGTGTAAAAAATGTAAAAAGCAATGGTGGAATTTCAACCTCCAAAAAAACAGAAACAATCCATTATATGTACTGACCCAATATGGCTACATCGGTGGAAAAATTAAAAAGTTATCGGTCGTATCAAGTGGAACCTCAAAAATGATTTGATTTCCATAAAACATGATTTTATACTGCAAAAATTATAAAGATACCGGTAAAAAAAAAAGAAAGAAATAATAATGAAATTGTTCGGACCTAAAGGCCCCTATAGTTAGTCCTTAAGGGGTTATCCAACCTTCCACAATGGCTAATCCTTAGGCCTACAACTTGATGTAAACCATGAAGAGGCAATTGGTGGGGGATGTCTGGAGGCGGAATCCCACCGATCTTATATTGATGACCTAGCCTAAGGATACTATGAAGGCCTAGACAACCCCTTTAACCTTTTAGTCCTGTTGTTTGGTATGGACAGGTTGGTGTATTGATGACTCTCCTCCATATTTTTGGTGCACTGTGGCCGGCACTGTTGAGGAGCGCTGGGGCTGTCGCTCTTATGGGGTTACTGTAGCTGTATATCACCAGTCATGTACCCCAGTCGTGATTCAAGGGCATTAGGTTTGGGTTGTTTTTGCATTTTGACTCCATTTTGACGTCTTCCTGAAGTCATTGCTCAATGATTTCACACACTTTACTGGAAGAATATTTGTCAATTCCTCTTCATGGTGTTGAGAAATCCTCCGGAGGTTGTATGAGGTACAAAAGTTTAAGAGCAGACCACAGACCTATGATGGGATTTAGGTCAGGGGGTGACAGTTCTGACAGCTGGTGTGCACAAAGTTGACTTTGGTGGGGGAACGAAACGGCTGACAACTGACTACAATCGCTCGGTCTGTGTAATTTTTAGGTCATTCGTTTTATAACACTGCAGATTTCTTCTAAGCCATGTATTGTCTGGGGTGAGTTGGGTGACAACCCCTATGGACACTACTGATACTGATACTGCTGATACTGGTTGTCAGATCCTTCATTGACATTGTGAAGGGCCATGCAGATATCTTAGTACTTGTTTCACCTTACATTAACTTTTTTTATGGCTCTTTTTACGCTGACAGCCATAATCAAGGCTGTTATCTCGGTGATGCGGGTCACCCACATTACAACAACCTTGTAGTGATAACCTCGCTACCTGACTCATTCAGGAGAAAGTTGAGAAATGGAAAGGGTATAGATATCGTAGAGGCAAACTATGAGGCTTCCGCGGGGCCTTAGGAGGTACCTGATTGACCTGATCCCTCATGATATTGGGTAGAGGTCCAGGGGACCTGCTTTGCTTGCAAACAAGGGACATATGACACGTAGGTCATTGGCAGGGCATCATGTGTGAAAGACACATGAACAGTCCTGAACTTACTGGTGTTGTCCCAAATATTAAGTAACAATTGTCGCAAATTTAGTTTTTGTGTGCTTTGCTCAAACTCTGTCTAAAGGAGGAAAGCGTTCCCGGTACATTGGATCCATCCCAGCCTACAGCTTCATGAAGGAGGTCCAGTGGGCTTTCATGGCCATCAAGACCTCCTAACAAACAGATTTTTACCTCCATTATATGGTAAGCAGTAGTTAAAACATGTCTAGTAACACTTTAAGGTTTTTTTTGGAGGGTAGTGATTGGGGTACCCATCCTACCTATGACACTTGGAGTCTTCTTGGCCCCTTATGTGGATACGTATATAACCAAGCATGCATGTGACTCTCTGTCGTAACGTATGGAACTTGCTCAACCACCCAAACCAGACACTTCTATAGTCTTAAATACAGAGAATATATTGCCACCTCTACTTGCTTGACTATGTAGATTTATTAAATGGGCCTAAAGGGTGTTGTATACTGAAGGCCCCCCAAGGTGTTGGAATAACATTCCTCCAACCAGTGACAAACTATTGTGTCGCACCGGGCAGGTTGTACAAATTTTATTCTCTCCTTTTGTTCGGTCTCAAAATGAAATCAAGCATAAAGTTTGTCATAAAGTGACCCCTGGAGATAACCCTGCCACCATTCCAGAACAAAAGAGGTCTTCATACAACTAGCTCCATCATTATAGAGGTATTACTGAGGTCTTGACAGGAATCTATATAGAACATAACTCTACAGCTGTAAATACAACACCTGGGCATGCTCCTGATGAGGTTGTGGATGGACTCCTTGAGAGAAGGCACATCAATGGGAGCTGTGGCAAGAAGGGTGCTGTGTCTGTCAGCGTAGTGTCCAGAGGCTGGAGGCGCTACCAGGAGACAGGTCAGTACACCAGGAGACGTGGAGGGGCCAGCAGCAGGACCACTACCTCCGCCTTTGTGCAAGGAGGAACAGGAGGAGCACTGCCAGAGCCCTGTAAAATGACCTCCAGCAGGCCACAAATGTGCATGTGTCTGCAAAAACAGTTAGAAACCGACTCCGAGGATGGTATGAGGGCCTGTTGTCCACAGATGGGGGTTGTGCTTGCAGCCTAACATCGTGCAGGATGCTTGGCATTTGCCACAGAACACCAGGATTGGCAACCTCGTAACTGGCGCCCTGTGCTCTTCACAGATGAAAGCAGGTTCACACTGAGCACATGTGACAGATGTGACAGAGTCTGGAGACACCATGGAGAGGGATCTGCTGCCTGCAATATCCTTCAGCATGACCAGTTTGGCAGTGGGTCAGTAATGGTGTAGGGTGGCATTTCTTTGAAGGGCCGCACAGCCCTCCATGTGCTTGCCAGAGGTAGCCTGACTGCAGTGGCGTAACTAGGAATGGCGGGGCCCCGTGGCGAACTTTTGACATGGCCCCCCCCCCATCCCAACTGATGCCGAAGACCTCGACCGACCCCCTCCTCCGCACTCTATTATGTCCCTTACTGGCCCCTGCACACAGTATTAACCCCAATAGTGGCCCCTGCACACAGTATTAACCCCAATAGTGGCCCCTGCACACAGTATTAACCCCAATAGTGTCCCCTGCACATAGTATTATCCCCATAGTGGCCCCTGCACACAGTATTAACCCCAATAGTGTCCCCTGCACACAGTATTAACCCCAATAGAGGCCCCTGCACACAGTATTAACCCCAATAGTGTCCCCTGCACACAGTATTAACCCCAATAGTGGCTCCTGCACACAGTATTAACCCCAATAATGGCCCCTGCACACAGTATTAACCCCAATAGTGTCCCCTGCACACAGTATTATCCCCATAGTGGCCCCTGCACACAGTATTAACCCCAATAGTGTCCCCTGCACACAGTATTATCCCCAATAGTGTCCCCTGCACACAGTATTAACCCCAATAGTGGTCCCTGCACACAGTATTAACCCCAATAGTGGTCCCTGCACACAGTATTAACCCCAATAGTGGTCCCTGCACACAGTATTAACCCCAATAGTGGCCCCTGCACACAGTATTAACCCCAATAGTGGCCCCTGCACACAGTATTATCCCCCATAGTGGCCCCTGCACACAGTATTAACCCCAATAGTGGCCCCTGCACACAGTATTATCCCCAATAGTGGCCCCTGCACACAGAATTAACCCCAATAGTGGCCCCTGCACACAGTATTAACCCCAATAGTGTCCCTCTGTGGACACCCATAAACAATTATTATACTCTGGGGTCTTTTCAGACCCCAGAGTATAATAATCGGAGACCCGGGGAATAAAAACATTAAAAAAAAAAAAAAAACACTGTTGCTTCTTACCTGTTCCCCGGCTCCTGTGCTGTACTGTCCTCCTCTCGCGTCCTTCGTTAATGACGTCGGACGTCACATGACCCGGGAAGCATGCCGGGTTCATGTGATGTCAGAGATGTCAGACAACAGTAGGACGGAGGCCTGGCAGGATCGCGGAGAGGTAAGTAAGTTTATTACCTCTCCCGATCCGCCGGTCATTATACTCGGGGGTCTGCAAAGACCCCCGAGTATAATGATAGCCCCTGTGGGGCCCGCGGTGTCACTTGCCGATCCCGGCCCAGCCAGGATCGGCAAGTGAATAGGGCCCGTAACTGCCTATTTAAAAAAAAACGCAGCGCTAGCGGCTGTCACCGGGCCCCCTAATGGCCCAGGCCCTGTGGCAGCTGCTACTGCTGCTACCACGGTAGTTACGCCACTGACTGACTGCCATTAGGTACCGAGATGAGATCCTCAGACCCCTTGTGAAACCATATGCTGGTGCAGTTGGCCCTGGGTTCCTCCTAATGCAGGACAATGCCAAGGATCATGGAGAACACTACTGGATGTCGAGGCCATGTGGATCAGTGGAACCTCCTTCAAACCTCACAGATGAATCACCCTGTATAATGGCATAAATGCAATTTTTTTTGCCCAGAGATTTTGTGTAAAATCATTTAGAAACATCTCCTTAAACTACCCAAAACCTCTTCTCTATTTCATGTCCCCCCACATCTTCTCTTTATATCAGGAACCCTGAGATGACCTCACCTCGTCTCACATTCTTTGCACTTAGAAGCAAACGTTTTCCACACTTCACAACTTGGAAGGAATTGTTTGACTTCTCAATTGGAAAATTCTTCCTCACTCTGTAAATATTCCTATCTTTTTCCTAGACAGCTGTCTCAGAGCACAAGGGTTACGCGAGGCCACTGGGCAAAATAGCTAAAACCTTCTGGAAAAACACAGCTGCGGTGCCAGGTACCAGAAGAGGACTGAAGTGTAGGCTCACTTTGATGGTGCTTTTCAGAGTCTTTTAGGAAGTGGCTTTGTTCTATGACCCATTTCTGCTTTTTTATATTTGGTCATTTAGTGGGAGCTAAGAGACAAAGCAGGCCAAGGAAATGATGTAGTAGATATACCAGTGAACATTTGTGTTGGCGCCATCTCAACCGTGAATCCTTTAAGCCTTTGAAAACATGAGTAGGGCTCAAGACACCTCTCATGGTGGAATTCATTGAAGAGAAGTCATGAATCATGGTGGAGCTCCTTGTGGAGTCATGAAGCCAGGGTCGATATCTTTTAGACCACCTATAGTTATCCAGGGATAACCTAGAACATCCCCTTTTCCCACCACTGTGTTTTAGATGTAGGTACTCAGCTGGGCAAGGATTTTTGGTGTCCTAAGCTGGTCAGATGATTAATACCTTAGCTAAGGGGGAGTACACAGCTAAGGGGGATGTGATACAATGAGAAGTGAATCTTGGATCAGCCAGGTCTTAGGTGAGGCATCTAATTTCATGGACATACAAGTATGTGGGACCCTGAAATAAAAGTAGAGTACAAAAACAAGCCAAGGGTCATGTGATGGAGAATCAAGATGTGGTACTGTAGTCACAACAAGTCAAGTTCATACACAAAGAAAAGCCAAAACGTGGAACCAAAGCCAATGAGGAGAACCTATAAATAGAGCACCTTCTTTTGATTGACCAAGCAATAGTGCATACTGACCATGTCTATCCACCCTACTATGAGGTTCATTGCAGTGACAGAGAACCTGTATAGAACTTATACTGTACATAGTAGTGGTGAGGACCTGTACAGAAGCTGCACTGTACATTATTATGATGAGAACCTGTACAGAAGCTGCACTGTACATTATTATGATGAGAACCTGTACAGAAGCTGTACTGTACATTGTTGTGATGAGAACCTGTACAGAAGCTGTACTGTACAATGTTGTGGTGAGATCCTGTACAGAAGCTGCACTGTACATTGTTGCGGTGAGAACCTGTACAGAAGCTGTACTGTACAATGTTGTGGTGAGATCCTGTACAGAAGCTGCACTGTACATTGTTGCGGTGAGAACCTGTACAGAAGCTGCACTGTACATTATTATGATGAGAACCTGTGCAGAAGCTGCACTGTACATTGCTGTGGTGAGAACCTGTACAGAAGCTGTACTGTACATTGTTGTGGTGAGAACCTGTACAGAAGCTGCACTGTACATTGTTGTGATGATAACCTGTATAGAAGCTGCACTGTACATTGTTGTGATGAGAACCTGTATAGAAGCTGTACTGTACATTGTTGTGGTGAGAACCTGTACAGAAGCTGCACTGTACATTGTTGCGATGAGAACCCATGCAGAAGCTGCACTGTACTTTGTTGTGATGAGAACCTGTACAGAAGCTGCACTGTACTTTGTTGTGATGAGAATCTGTATAGAAGCTGTACTGTACTTTGTTGTGATGAGAATCTGTATAGAAGCAATACTGTACTTTGTTGTGATGAGAACCTGTACAGAAGCTGCACTGTACATTGTTGTGATGAGAATCTGTATAGAAGCAATACTGTACTTTGTTGTGATGAGAACCTGTACAGAAGCTGCACTGTACATTGTTGTGGTGAGAACCTGTACAGAAGCTATACTGTACATTGTTGTGATGAGAACCTGTACAGAAGCTGCACTGTATACTTTCTCCAGTAGAACTACTACCTCTACAACCATGGAGTTGTAACCCTGGTTAAAGGGTCATGGAAAGGGTGCAGAGGAGTTAACAAATTTGAGGCCCTTCTGTCTATGATGACAAAGCCTTGCACTAAATGGAGGCCCATTTTGATCCTTAATATGGGGATCAATCTCTTCTATGCAAGGCACCTAGTTGATTCATAATTATAAGGCTCTATAGGATTACAGTTGTAAAATTCCGGGGTAACTGTAGCTAGCACTAATGTCTCCCTCTGAGTCACGAATCTAAGATATAGGATATTGAATGTGGTCCTCACATTCTACAACTTTGGGTGCCCGTGTATTAACCTATGGCAAAGAAAATGTGGTAAAATGTGAATTTGATTCTTTGACAGGGAATTAAAGGGTCAAGGAATTAAAAAATAAAATAAAATATGAATTTATAGACCCAAAAGAATCTTTTTAGCCCGTAGGAAATTTTGCTGTGGATTTCATTAAAGGTGAAAACGAATGAGACTCTTAGCCCTCTATCGCCATCAATCAGTCCAACCAAAGGGGTCACAGGTCATACTATAAACGCGTGGCTGATGCATTCTGTCCCTGTGGTTGGCACTGAGAGGACATCTGGTGTCTTATACAATAAGATAAATGCAGATAACATGACTGAAGGATTATCAGCTGCTATGTATGAGCCGAGAACATTACATCCTGGGTTTGACACGCGCATGGTGCAATATACTACAATTAACCTTTGCTAGTTTTTATAAGGCTGCACATTAAACTGATAATACCGGAGTCCTTGACCAAGTGTCATATTCCACGAAGTACTTTTATGGCAGCAATGAAACAGATCTGCCGGGTAAATCCAGTCCTGTGCATCGCTATATCTGAGGAATAAGCCTCGTAAATGCTGCTGTATCACTTTTCATGAGCTGTTGTTAAAGGGAAGGCTTACCTGGAAATTACTTCAAGGGGTTGTCCAGGAATCACAATGCTGGGCCAAGAGGCCGGGGAAAGTGAGACATAAAAGATAAAAACATCCTCACCTGTACCTGGTGCTCCGGTGTCCTCTGCTCCTGTCCGTTCCAGCAGCATCCACAGGCTTATTCCAGCAGAAGTCCTCACCAATCAGTGGCCTCAGCGGGCACAAGAAAGTGACACCGGTCACCGGTGACAGAGGAGGAGGTGTTTGATAAATTTTACCTTCCCTGGCCTCATAGACCAGAACTGTAATTCTTGGACAAACCCTTTAAATAATCCAGGTCACTAGTCTATACTGCAAATTATTATAGTAGTTATACTCTTATAGATAGGAGCAGTATTATAGTAGTTATATTCTTGTACATAGGAGCAGTATTATAGTAGTTATATTCTTGTACATAGGGGTAGTATTATAGTAGTTATATTCTTGTACATAGGAGGCAGTATTATAGTAGTTATATTCTTGTACATAGGAGCAGTATTATAGTAGTTATATTCTTGTACATAGGAGGCAGTATTATAGTAGTTATATTCTTGTACATAGGAGGCAGTATTATAGTAGTTATATTCTTGTACATAGGAGCAGTATTATAGTAGTTATATTCTTGTACATAGGAGCAGTATTATAGTAGTTATATTCTTGTACATAGGAGGCAGTATTATAGTAGTTATATTCTTGTATATAGGAGTAGTATTATAGTAGTTATATTCTTGTACATAGGAGCAGTATTATAGTAGTTATATTCTTGTACATAGGAGGTAGTATTATAGTAGTAATATTCTTGTACATAAGATACAGTATTATAGTAGTTATATTCTTGTACATAGGAGTAGTATTATAGTAGTTATATTCTTGTACATAGGAGCAGTATTATAGTAGTTATATTCTTGTACATAGGAGGTAGTATTATAGTAGTTATATTCTTATACATAGGAGTAGTATTATAGTAGTTATATTCTTGTACATAGGAGCAGTATTATAGTAGTTATATTCTTGTACATAGGAGCAGTATTATAGTAGTTATATTCTTGTATATAGGAGTAGTATTATAGTAGTTATATTCTTGTACATAGGAGTAGTATTATAGTAGTTATATTCTTGTACATAGGAGGTAGTATTACAGTAGTTATATTCTTGTACATAGGAGCAGTATTATAGTAGTTATATTCTTGTATATAGGAGTAGTATTATAGTAGTTATATTCTTGTACATAGGAGTAGTATTGTAGTAGTTATATTCTTGTACATAGGAGCAGTATTATAGTAGTTATATTCTTGTACATAGGAGCAGTATTATAGTAGTTATATTCTTGTACATAGGAGTAGTATTATAGTAGTTATATTCTTGTACATAGGAGTAGTATTATAGTAGTTATATTCTTGTACATAGGAGGTAGTATTATAGTAGTTATATTCTTGTACATAGTAGTATTATAGTAGTTATATTCTTGTACATAGGAGCAGTATTATAGTAGTTATATTCTTGTACATAGGAGGTAGTATTATAGTAGTTATATTCTTGTACATAGGAGACAGTATTATAGCAGATATATTCTTGTACATAGGAGCAGTATTATGGAATATTTAGATATGGTGGATTTGTTGCAGATGTCACAGATGCTATGAAATAGCAGCACATGTTACCGTTTATAAGTCAGTACTGAAACAGCCTATGACTGTTTCATGAATTGTCATTTTATAGTGAGAGTTGCAGATGTGTATGTGAATTGTTATCAGATGGGAATATGAGCACTTGCTTCCAATTGCGCCACTTATTGTACATTTCTTTCAGCTCAGCTTGGTCACAATAGATGGACATTCTGAGAAAGGCATTAAAGAGAAACAGAGGGCACCATAAAAAGAATGTGACTACAGATTTTGAGCACAGGTGCATTATTTTGTACCTATCGCAGTTGGAAGATGATATTTTGTGTTATCTTAACCTTCATTCTTGTGACATCCCCTTTTATTGTTCCAGGTGCTTCTTCCAAGGGCTCTGAAGATGAAAAGTTGCAGGACAGGAAGAAACTTCTATTCCCTCAAGGAAATTCATCAACATTGAAGGAAATTAAATTTCCTGTCGGAGGGTTGTTAGTGTAAAAAATGCGGCCATACAAATAAACTTCTTGGACTTTCTTATGTTTTCCAGCCCTTCCCTTAAGCATCTGCACACATTTCTATTGTTATTATTTTTGGCCACAGCACAAGGTCAACACAAGAAGCCCCGATCCCGCTTTTCACTACATCTCCCCATTGTAAAGGGGCAGCAATCCTTTCATTCTTTATTCCGGAGCCTTATAAACCCATAAACCAGTTTCCAAGATGTTCTGTAAGGTTATGTTCACATGAAGGAAAGCAAAGAGGAACTTGAAGCAGACTTCACCTCAAATTTCTCTCCACCTTCCGGCAATTCGGCTTTCCTCCGTGACTTTCACTTGCTTCTTGGTCTGAATTGAATGGGCCTAATAGGAAGGGCGTCTTTTGGGTGATTCAGCCACAGAAAACATGACAAGATCAAAGACCAGGCAGGACGGAAGTTGGCTTCATTTTGAGGCGGAATCCGCTTCAAAATCAGTGCCAAATTATGGTGCGTGAATATACCTTAATTTATTATTAGAGATGAGCGAGTACTAGTCGAAACGGCCGTTTCGAATAGCATGCACCCATAGCAATGAATGGAGCCGGCCACCACGCTGGCGGGAAATGCAAATCCCATCAATACCTGGTGTGACCTTTGCCCTTTGGAGGAGGAGTCCTGGCAGTGATGATACGGCCCCCACAGAGCCCTGATCTCAACATCATCCAATCTGTCTGGGATTCCATGAAGAGACAGAAGGATTGGAGCATGCTACATCCACAGAAGATCTGTCCTTCGTTCTCCAAGATGGCGTCAGGAACAAGCTCCCTGCCAAAAACTCTGCAAGTACCGAGAAGAACAGATGGAAGGCAAAGGGCAAAGGTCACTCCAAATATTGACGGGGTTTACATTTTGTTCATTGACAAAAATAACCTATTAACCCTTCTATTACTGAAAGTATTCTCCAGGTGCAGATTCTGTGCCCCCGCCTAATAAAGCACATCGGGGGTTACTCTGTTACCCAGTGCCCTGTTTTATATACTAGCCTATTATAATTGCATCCTGTGCAATGCTCTGCAGTAGCTGATATGTATATATATATACTTGGCGGGAGAGGCAACGTGCCCCAACACTCACACAGGAAAGGGAGGAAGAGACTCTGCCCATGCAGTAAGTGCTCAGGAAACAGCTCAGCGATCTGGCATCAGTCGATGATACGAAGATGTTTAGCTGGAGGTCTCGCCATTCGCTGACTTTGTCTTCTGTTTATTTTGCCGCTGCCGATATTTGCTTTCTACTTCACAATAGATTGTATTAAACTAATTACAGGAAAGCAATGTCGTGTCATGAAGTCACTTTCTCCATAGACTTCTCTATAATCTCCTAGCTCATGAATACAATGGGACAGATGGTCTTACTCTTCACGACAGGTGACACCACAAGTTCACGCTCGGCGCTCGCCTCTCCTGCACATTGGCATCGCCAGGTCTCTGCTCTGATATTATATCAAGCCGGTCTAAAAGTGAGATCCGCCTTGTAAACTAAGATCCATTCTGTCTGGCTAGTTACCCTATCCTGTCTGTGAACCTGACATTGACCTGGGCCTTGACTCTGGATTTCGCACCTTCAGATTTGTTGCCTGGTACCAATACTTCATCCTCCTGGTTTGGACACTTGGCAAGTCTCCTGTATTACATGTGGGTTCATGGGAAGAATATGCAAATCTGTCTTCCATGATGTGATTAGGAAGTCAGCTGCTGCCTCAGTGTTGCAAACCAATAGAGGGCAACACTGAGGCAGCAGCTGACTTCCTAATTACATCATGGAAGACAGATTTGCATATTCTTCCCATGGTCCCTTGCGAAGTGGAGTGCTAAAGGCTTAATAAGTCTCCACACACCTATATGGTGGTCTCTCCCCAAGGAGTGACAATATCCCCTTAACCTTACATGTGGGTTGGAAGCCTTCTGACCATCCTCCAGGTGACTCCCCCTAATATACACGGACTCTTCTGTATTACTCCAGGTATTCTCACACCAATAATTGGTGACTACTTTGGGAAACACAACCAGAGGATCCAGTTGGGATACATAACACCTACTTAAAGGGTTTTTTTTGGAGAGGAATTGTACATTACCTTAGACTACACCTCATTTAATGGCGTTTTACACATCTTATAGTATCCTATCTTTCGGATATGTATATACAATCCTATATATCAGTCTACTCAGCTCCTCCAGCACTGTAATATCCCGTGTGCAGATTGAATGGTATATTCCATGTGACAGGTTCCCTTTAAGTGGATCCCTCAGTGCTGGGTCCTGTAGGAACCTGGAGAAAGTGTCCCTAAGGCTTGCGGGAAAAAAATCGGCGGGACTTTCTGCTATAATTCCATCTACCTGAAAGCTGCCGGCATTTCCGTAGATATAATTGACATGCGGCGATTTCCAAAACTGCACCAATTTCCAAAATCAGGCCTGGTCCAATTGACTATATGGAGTCACTTCCAGCTCCTGTCCGATACAGAATAGAAGTAGAAAGTTCCATCCATCACTGCAGCTCAGCGCTCATTGAAGTCAGTGGGATCCCGGCCGCTACAAAGGGTAAAGCTTTCTGCTCCTGGCCCTGCATTGTGTATTGGACAGGCAATGAATGCAGCTCTGTACAGCTGATCCGTCTGGGGGCTCCCATCATTCAGCCTAGACAACCCCTTTAAGACTTTCAGGTGTCCTAAATCGCCACCAATCCCTTCACGGGGTTATGTAAGAGTTGAAAGGTTTATTCATTTCAGCACTGCATTGAATTTCTTGACCGCCAGTGTTACAAAATCCCTCTTGTACCCAACCCCCGTCATAACCAGGTCAGCTGAATGTACAATAGATCCCACAGCTTAGAAATCAATAGATAGCAGCGTCTTGTCTTACTGACTCCTTGTATAACCTCATCGCTCTAGTAACAACCTAGAAAACCCATGACATCCACTTATACAACTCGTTTGCTTCCAAAACGTTACGAGATTGAATTTAACAAGTGGGCGTAGAATGTTACCCTGAGCGAATACATAGACACAGCCTTGTAAGACATTGTTTTATTTCATGTCTTCAGATGAATTTATGAAATTATTTAGATGCTAAAACGGCAAGAAACTCTCAAGAAAGCCGAGGAAGGTCACTTCCTAAATCGCTGTCATTTATCACTTTCACTTCTTCACTTCCTAAGTTACATTATATTTCCTCATACACTTGTAGACTTCTTCAGGCACATCTGTTTGTATTCTTGGGCTCACCTGTTTACGTCTTCAAGCACAGCTAAGTATATCCTCCAGCACAGCTGTCTTCTTCCATAGTCACACCTGTATACTTCTACAAACACACCTAGTTACTTCCTTGCGCACATGTGTTGTTACCTGGGCACACCCATATTCTTCCTCAGGCATTACCTCTCCTTCATCTACTTCAGGGTCCACCTGTATATAGTCTCAAGACAATTCATTCAGCGCTTCACTGTGAACTCCCAAGTGATCATATTTCTGAACTTCCTCAGGATACACCTGTACACAGGATATACTAGTATATAGCACACCTGTACACAGTATATACTGGTATACATCTAATAGCACACCTGTACACAGTATATACTGGTATATATCACACCTGTACACAGTATATACTGGTATACATCTAATAGCACACCTGTACTCAGTATATACTGGTATACATCTAATAGCACACCTGTAGACAGGATATACTGGTATACATCTAATAGCACACCTGTACACAGTATATACTGGTATACATCTAATAGCACACCTGTACACAGGACAAACTGGTATACATCTAATAGCACACCTGTACACAGGACATACTGGTATATATCTAATAGCACACCTGTACACAGTATATACTGGTATACAGCTAATAGCACACCTGTACACAGTATATACTGGTATACATCTAATAGCACACCTGTACACAGTATATACTGGTATACATCTAATAGCACACCTGTACACAGGACATACTGGTATATATCTAATAGCACACCTGTACACAGGATATACTGGTATACATCTAATAGCACACCTGTACACAGTATATACTGGTATACAGCGAATAGCACACCTGTACACAGTATATACTGGTATACAGCTAATAGCACACCTGTACACAGTATATACTGGTATACATCTAATAGCACACCTGTACACAGGACAAACTGGTATACATCTAATAGCACACCTGTACACAGGACATACTGGTATACATCTAATAGCACACCTGTACACAGGATATACTGGTATACATATAATAGCACACCTGTACACAGGACATACTGGTATACATCTAATAGCACACCTGTACACAGGATATACTGATATACATCTAATAGCACACCTGTACACAGTATATACTGGTATACATCTAATAGCACACCTGTACACAGGATATACTGGTATACATCTAATAGCACACCTGTACACAGGATATACTGGTATACATCTAATAGCACACCTGTACACAGGATATACTGGTATACATCTAACAGCACACCTGTACACAGTATATACTGGTATACATCTAATAGCACACCTGTACACAGTATATACTGGTATACATCTAATAGCACACCTGTACACAGTATATACTGGTATACAGCTAATACCACACCTGTACACAGGATATACTGGTATACATCTAATAGCACACCTGTACACAGTATATACTGGTATACATCTAATAGAACTCTTGTACACAGGACATACTGGTATACATCTAATAGCACACCTGTACACAGTATATACTGGTATACATCTAATAGCACACCTGTACACAGGACATACTGGTATACAGCTAATAGTACACCTGTACACAGTATATACTGGTATACATCTAATAGCACACCTGTACACAGGACATACTGGTATACATCTAATAGCACACCTGTACACAGTATATACTGGTATACATCTAATAACACACCTGTACACAGGACATACTGGTATACAGCTAATAGTACACCTGTACACAGTATATACTGGTATACATCTAATAGTACACCTGTACACAGTATATACTGGTATACATCTAATAGCACACCTGTACACAGGATATACTGGTATACATCTAATAGCACACCTGTACACAGTATATACTGGTATACATCTAATAGCACACCTGTACACAGTATATACTGGTATACATCTAATAGCACACCTGTACACAGTATATACTAGTATACATCTAATAGCACACCTGTACACAGGACATACTGGTATACATCTAATAGCACACCTGTACACAGGATATACTGGTATACATCTAATAGCACACCTGTACACAGTATATACTGGTATACATCTAATAGCACACCTGTACACAGGACATACTGGTATACATCTAATAGCACACCTGTACACAGTATATACTGGTATACATCTAATAGCACACCTGTACACAGGATATACTGGTATACATCTAATAGCACACCTGTACACAGTATATACTGGTATACATCTAATAGCACACCTGTACACAGTATATACTGGTATACATCTAATAGCACACCTGTACACAGTATATACTGGTATACATCTAATAGAACTCTTGTACACAGGACATACTGGTATACATCTAATAGCACACCTGTACACAGTATATACTGGTATACATCTAATAGCACACCTGTACACAGTATATACTGGTATACATCTAATAGCACACCTGTACACAGTATATACTGGTATACATCTAATAGCACACCTGTACACAGGACATACTGGTATACATCTAATAGCACACCTGTACACAGTATATACTGGTATACATCTAATAGCACACCTGTACACAGTATATACTGGTATACATCTAATAGAACTCTTGTACACAGGACATACTGGTATACATCCAATAGCACACCTGTACACAGTATATACTGGTATACAGCGAATAGCACACCTGTACACAGTATATACTGGTATACAGCGAATATCACACCTGTACACAGTATATACTGGTATACAGCGAATACCACACCTGTACACAGTATATACTGGTATACATCTAATAGCACACCTGTACACAGTATATACTAGTATACATCTAATAGCACACCTGTACACAGGATATACTGGTATACATCTAATAGCACACCTTTACACAGTATATACTGGTATACATCTAATAGCACACCTGTACACAGGACATACTGGTATACATCTAATAGCACACCTGTACTCAGTATATACTGGTATACATCTAATAGCACACCTGTACACGGTATATACTGGTATACATCTAATAGCACGCCTGTACACAGGATATACTGGTATACATCTAATAGCACACCTGTACACAGTATATACTGGTATACATCTAATAGCACACCTGTACACGGTATATACTGGTATACATCTAATAGCACACCTGTACACAGGATATACTGGTATACATCTAATAGCACACCTGTACACAGTATATACTGGTATACATCTAATAGAACTCTTGTACACAGGACATACTGGTATACATCTGATAGCACACCTGTACACAGGATATACTGGTATACATCTAATAGCACACCTGTACACAGGACATACTGGTATACATCTAATAGTACACCTGTACACAGGATATACTGGTATACATCTAATAGCACACCTGTACACAGTATATACTGGTATACATCTAATAGCACACCTGTACACAGGATATACTGGTATACATCTAATAGCACACCTGTACACAGGATATACTGGTATACATCTAATAGTACACCTGTACACATGATATACTGGTATACATCTAATAGCACACCTGTACACAGGATATACTGGTATACATCTAATAGCACACCTGTACACAGGATATACTGGTATACATCTAATAGCACACCTGTACACAGGACATACTGGTATACATCTAATAGCACACCTGTACTCAGTATATACTGGTATACATCTAATAGCACACCTGTACACGGTATATACTGGTATACATCTAATAGCACGCCTGTACACAGGATATACTGGTATACATCTAATAGCACACCTGTACACAGTATATACTGGTATACATCTAATAGCACACCTGTACACGGTATATACTGGTATACATCTAATAGCACACCTGTACACAGGATATACTGGTATACATCTAATAGCACACCTGTACACAGTATATACTGGTATACATCTAATAGAACTCTTGTACACAGGACATACTGGTATACATCTGATAGCACACCTGTACACAGGATATACTGGTATACATCTAATAGCACACCTGTACACAGGACATACTGGTATATATCTAATAGCACACCTGTACACAGGATATACTGGTATACATCTAATAGCACACCTGTACACAGGACATACTGGTATACATCTAATAGTACACCTGTACACAGTATATACTGGTATACATCTAATAGCACACCTGTACATAGTATATACTGGTATACATCTAATAGCACACCTGTACACAGGATATACTGGTATACATCTAATAGCACACCTGTACACAGGATATACTGGTATACATCTAATAGTACACCTGTACACAGGATATACTGGTATACATCTAATAGCACACCTGTACACAGGATATACTGGTATACATCTAATAGCACACCTGTACACAGGATATACTGGTATACATCTAATAGCACACCTGTACACAGGATATACTGGTATACATCTAATAGCACACCTGTACACAGGATATACTGGTATACATCTAATAGCACACCTGTACACAGTATATACTGGTATACATCTAATAGCACACCTGTACACATGATATACTGGTATACATCTATTAGCACACCTGTACACAGGACATACTGGTATACATGTAATAGCACACCTGTACACAACATATACTGGTATACATCTAATAGCACACCTGTACACAGGACATACTGGCAATCATCTCTGTACATCCAGATTGTAGTCAGTACACACCTGAGCACTATGACATATACAATATAGGTAATCCTATGCTGTAAAACATGACATTAGTCGGCCGCACCCGGGGAAGTAATTCCAAGCCTGTGACCTCAGTAAGTCAGGACATTGGTTATTACACCGTCATTACCAGTCCTATATGTGTCAACAAGTACAGCTGGTGAGCTCACATGTCGCCAGGGCTTATAGTAATGTATATGTATGTAATCTATACCTACTGTATGTAATGTATATGATGTCTGTAGTTATTTGAGGGACAAAAATAATCAAACAAATACAGATATTCATGTCCAGGAAAAGAGCTCTAAAGGACTGGGTGACCAAACAGAAGGTAAAGCAAAAATGTAATAGAGACAGTAATACTAATGGTTGTCGGGGCTCTGAGAGAAAACACAATCAGAAACACCAGGCCCTATTGCTGTCTGAGGTAGGGGAATAATATAATCCATACAGGTAGCCCACCTGAAATAATACTGCCATACAGATAGCCCACCTAAAATAATACTGCCGTACAGATAGCCCACCTGAAATAATACTGCCAAACAGATAGCCCACCTGAAATAATACTGCCGTACAGATAGCCCACCTGAAATAATACTGCCGTACAGATAGCCCACCTGAAATAATACTGCCGTACAGATAGCCCCCCTGAAATAATACTGCCGTACAGATAGCCCACCTGAAATAATACTGCCATACAGATAGCCCACCTAAAATAATACTGCCAAACAGATAGCCCACCTGAAATAATACTGCCGTACAGATAGCCCACCTGAAATAATACTGTCGTACAGATAGCCCACCTGAAATAATTCTGCCATACACTTACCTCACAACCGTTCCAGATTCCGTGGGACATTCGCGGATTCGGTGTCCTGTCCCGCGGTCCCGGTCAGCGGGAGGTATGTTCCGGTTTCAACTTAGATCTGCTTCCGGAGGACGCAGATCTGAGTTGAGTACATACGTGAGTTGAATACATCCACTAGCCGCTGCCCTACGGCTAGTGGATGTGTAGGCGCGATGTGATGACGTCACATCGCGCCCACAACTCTGTTAGTAAAACTGCGGAGAGAGCGGCGGGGGAGTGTTGGAAGGTGAGTATAAGTGTTTTTTTGTGTTAAACATTGAGGTGGAACATAATGAAGGAGGCCCATGAAACTGGGGGCAGATGAAGGGGGGAGAACGGCATGACACTGGGGGAAGAGATGGAGGGGGGGGACATGAAACTGGGGCAGAGATGGAGGACATGAATCTGGGGGCAGAGATGGGGGGACATGAATCTGGGGGCAGAGATGGGGGGACATGAATCTGGGTGAATAGATGGGGGGCATGAAACTGGGGGCAGAGATGTAGGGGGGACATGAAACTGGGGGCAGAGATGGGGGAACATGAATCTGGGGGCAGAGATGTGGGGACATGAATCTGGGTGAATAGATGGGGGGCATGAAACTGGGGGCAGAGATGTAGGGGGGACATGAAACTGGGGGCAGAGATGGGGGGACATGAAACTGTGGGCAGAGATGGGGGGACATGAAACTGTGGGCAGAGATGGAGGACATGAAACTGGGGTTAGAGATGGAAGACATGAAACAGGGCAGAGATGGGGGACATGAAACTGGGGGCACAGATGGAAGACATGAAACGGGGAAGAGATGGGGGGGACATGAATCTGGGGGCAGAGATGGAGGGGAGACATGAAACTGGGGGCAGAGATGGGGGGGACATGAAACTGGGGGAAAAGATGAGGGACCTGAAACTGGGGACAGAGATGGAGGGGGGACATGAAACTGGGGCAGAGATGGAAGACATGAAACAGGGCAGAGGTGGGGGACATGAAACTGGGGGCAGAAATGGAAGGGGGACATGAAACTGGGGGCAGATGAAGGGGTCATATGAAACTGAGGAAGAGATGGAGGAGGACATAAAATTTACAGGTGACTATAGGAGAATTATACTGTGTGGGGCCACATGAAAAATGAATAAGAATAGGTGGAGTCAACATAAAAGTGGGTGGAGCTAAATTTGCCAGGCTTTGCTGCGCGTGCCGCACGTTTTGTCCCTCTTTCAGTTCTTCAAAAGTTGGGAGGTATGCATACAGATAGGTTTCAAGAAAGATTTTCTGCTCACCGCCGCTCACGGCCGGACAGCTTTCTCACCCATTCGAATGAATGGGTATGAAAGAGTCCTGCAGGTTTCCATATCCTGCCTCTGTTTTATGCAGGAAACGGAAACCTGCATAACGGACACCGGGCGCAGATGTGAACAAGCCCTTAGTCATAGTATTTAGTGACTTTCTATATGAGCAGAGGAGAAAAATTCTCTCTTTTATTGGACTGAATTAGCTTTTCTGTGGGTTTTAAAATATTCCCACAGAAGTGAAACCATGAATTAGACAGTCCTTTCCCCCTACGCCCAACAGCAGCACAACTGGGGTATTTCTGCAACTATGAGCTGTTAGGACAGGTGGAATTTTTAATTACCTAACAGCTTTTGACCCCTATAAGAGGCCGGAAGACATGCTCCTCCCTTGTGTTTTTTTCTGTCCTGTGGGACAGGACAGGTGGTCAGGGGGGGGGGGAGCAGGTGTTCTGACCTCCTATAGGGGTCCACTACTCTCCCCCATCCGTACCTGACAGCGGAAGATCTTTTTCTTGGACATCCTCTTCTTTTTTCAGCAGGGGTCCTCTTCTCCCGGCGGGGACCCTGCCGGCTCGTGCGCGCTCCTGTCTGGCTGGCGCGCCGGGTCGGGGCTTTCCCCGGGTATAGGAACGCTAGACCTAGGAACCTTTCTCAGGTTCCTCGGGTCCGCCGTCTAGCAGGGTCCGCCGCGCATGCGCAGTGCGCGGGTCTCGCGGTGGACGGAAAGAGAATAACCCCTAGACACGAGCATTGCCGTGGTAGTTCGAGGGGGGGGGGGGGTCCCCCGGTCCTTGGGACCATACCTGAGTCAGATCCCCCCCCCTCCTCCCTGTCTTCCCCCCTCCCCTTTTCTCATGGAGATTCTGGCTCCGCTGGGCAAAACCCCGCCCCTGGCCTATTTAAGTCCCCCTAGAGCTTCAGTTAGTGCTTGTCGCTCCGGTTGCAAGCACATCAGTTGGTGAAGCTCCCTGGTCATTTCATTGCTGGAGAGCTGTCTTCATTGACTAAGGTTTGGTGGACATGGCCGGGGAGGGGGGGAGGGAGGTTGGGGAGATGCATCCCTGGGGGCAGTAAGTAGTTAGTGTATCCTTTTCTTCCTCCTCAGAATGTCTTCTTCTTCCTCCACTGTTCCTCCTAGAAGGAAGGCTGCTTCCAAAAGGAAGCATCTGGCGTGCGCTTCCTGTAGAGTGCCGCTGTCTGATGACTCCCAATATCGGTTCTGTCAGGGGTGCAGGGCCCCCTCTGTTGAAACAACTCCCATGCGAGAGATGGTTTCCTGGGTGAAGGGGTACGTCCAGGACTCCATGAAAAGGATGGAAGCCGTCTCCCTGGCCAAGAGGCCACGGCTGGAATGTGAATTGTCCCTGCTGCCTCTGGAAAAGCTGCGCCTCAGGGATGTGGAGTCGTCTTCTAGTACGGAGGAGGAGAAGGAGATTTTTCCCCTGGACAAAATGTCCAGAGTATTCAAGACCCTAAGAATCAGAGACCGGGAAGGCGGGGAAGGCTCAAGCCGTAGGTCTCGTACCTTCAGGCCCTCTTCGGAGATGCTCCGCCTGATGGAGGGCGAATGGAGGCACCCGGAGAGATCCTTTGCGCCATCCACACACTTCAAGGCACTTTTTCCCGTCTCTGAAAGTCAACTAAAGGCGTGGGGTCCCCCACCAAAGGTGGATGTCGCCGTGGCCAAGTTATCAAGGCGCTCCATCCTTCCATCAGAGGACGGCTCGGGCCTCAGGGACCCCATGGATCGCCGAGTCGAAGGATCTTTGAGGCGTGTATATTCGTCCGCCTCTGCCCAGGCCTCTTTGGGCATGGTCGCGAATGAGGTCGCAACTGGCTTACGCGCAGAACTGTCATCCCTGGCCAAGGACATCGATTCCGGCGTGGATCGTGATGATCTCTCGCGGCAGTGTCCGACATCACGCTGTTGGTGGATCACCTGACAGAGGCTACCCATTTTCAGACCCATCTGGCGGCTAGATCCATGGCACTGGCTACTGTGGCTCGCTGACCCCTATGGCTGAAGCCCTGGAAGGCTGACCTTACTTCCAAAAATAGCCTCTGTGGTCTCCCCTTTGAGCCCGGACGGCTGTTCGGAAGGGAGCTCGACCACATCATGGAAGGCTGGGCCGACTCCAAGGGCAAGAACCTGCCACAGCCCCTTGAAGGTCGGAGTACCTCCTTTCAAGGAAGAGGCACCCGGAGAGGCACCAGAGGCCAGCGGCAATCCGGGAGAGGAAGAGGTCGGGGCTCATCTCGTGGCCGTAAGAATGCCCCCTTCTAATTCCCTCTCAGTACACCCCCCCCTTCCTACCCCCCCCCCCCTCCCCTGGGGTGGGCGGTCGTCTTTCCCACTATGTGGAGGCCTGGCGGCAGAATATTCGGGACCCTTGGGTCATCCAGACGATCCAGGAAGGCTATAAAATTAATTTTGTTTCCCAGCCGCCAGAGAAGATGGTAAGAACCCGCCCTCTTCAGGGCCCCAAACAACTTCATCTGGAGAGATTGATTCAGGAGTACGTGGACAAGGCCGCGCTAGAGATGGTTCCTCGCGCAGAGCAAGGCACAGGCGTCTACTCTCCAGTCTTCTTGGTCCCCAAGCCATCAGGCGAGTGGCGTATGATCATCGATCTCAGGTATCTGAATCACTTCATCTGCAGGCTGCGGTTTCGCATGAAAACCATAAGTTCAGTACTACCTTTCATGCACCCTGGAGATCACTTCGTCACTCTGGACCTGAAGGACGCCTACCTCCACGTACCCATCTTTCTGGCACACCGAAAGTTCCTAAGGATTGCCGTAGACATACAAGGGAAAGAGGCGCACTTCCAGTTCGCCGCCCTCCCGTTTGGCATATCCTCCGCCCCCCACACCTTCACAAAGGTTATAGCTCCGGTCGCTGCCGCCCTGCGCCTTCAAGGCATATTCATAGTCCCGTACCTGGACGACTGGCTTCTGAAGGCTCATTCAAAGGAGGTTCTTACCACACAGGTGCAGACCGTCGTAGCTCTACTAGACAAGCTGGGGTGGCTGGTAAACTGGCAGAAGTCAGTGATGGTGCCATCAACACGAGTTCAGTTCCTGGGACTTATTCTAGACTCTCTCAACATGACGGTCTCTCTACCCTCTCATCGCAAAAGGAAAATTGCTCGGGCAGCACATCATTTGTCTTCCACACGGAAGGTCACCATCAGGACTGCTATGAAGGTCCTTGGATTGATGTCCGCTGCCCTAGATGCAGTTCCTTGGGCCCTATGGCATATGCGCCCTCTACAGAACGAGATCTTGAGAGTCTGGAATCACATTCCTTTAGGTTTACAGAAGCCAATCCAGTTATCCATCAGCACCCGGCAAACCTTGCCCTGGTGGACCCATCTGCGAGCTTACCGCAGTTCATCAAGCCCTTCTGTCATTTGCACCACTTCTACGAGGGAAAGCGGTCAAAGTAAGATCAGACACTCTGACGACAGTCCACTATATCAACAAGCAGGGAGGAACCAGGTCCCCCTCGCTCATGCAAGTCACCAACCTGATCTTCTCCTGGGCAGAACGAAACCTCTCCCAGCTGGCCACGGTACATATCCAGGGCCGCCTGAACATCCTAGCGGATCAACTCAGCAGAGGCCGGCCGACCGCAGGCGAATGGTCCCTGAATCAGGACATCTTCCACTACCTGACCAGGAGGTGGGGTCTCCCCGAGGTGGATCTGATGGCCACCCAACACAATGCCAAAGTAAAAAGGTTTTGCTCCCTGTACCGGGAAGACAACCCTTTGGCTGTGGATGCCCTGTCAATACCATGGAGGTTCGAACTGGCATACATGTTCCCTCCCATCCCGATGATACCGAAGGCTACGACTAAGACACATCATGTGTCGAAACGCGTCAGTCAGTGTCTACTAACATCTGTTAGTTATTCAATGTAGCTCACTGTATAGCATATTCTGTTTCTCAGAGGTTGCTTAAGAGACACTTGTGGATTTTTTAACTTAAAGTTTCCTATTAAAAGTTATTTTTTATGAAAAAGGACGTTTATGCTGGAGTTTTACATTTTTGAGAAGTTTCTGATTACAAGTTTCTTGGGCCGCAAGAACTCTCCGTGCATTACTCTTTCAAGAACGTGAGTTATATCATTTCTATATAATTTTTGCAAGTTGAACCTAAATTTTTCCTCCCCCCCTTGTTTCCCTTTGACATGATACCGAAGGTATTGGCGAAACTCAGGCAGGACCAGACTTCGGCAATAGTGATCATGCCGTTCTGGCCAAAAAGGGCATGGTTCACCGACCTTATCCTTATGAGTCGGGGGAACTACTGGAGGCTTCCACCAGTCAGGAACCTTGTGTCACTGAACAGTCAGCCGTGCCTGGGCCTAGACAAATTCAACCTCACTGCCTGGAGGCTAACCGCGCCATACGCGCAGACAGAGGATTGTCCCAGGGAGTGCTAAGTACCTTAGCCCATTCAAGAGCAGAGGCAACCAATCAGAGCTACCAAAGGATCGCCCGGATATTCCGAGATTGGTGTACAGGCAGCCACCACGATCCAGACAGAGATGCAGTCCTAGAGTTCTTACAGAACGGCTTGGAGAGAGGACTAGCACCTGCCACCCTCAAGGTTCAAGTGTCAGCTCTATCTGCTCTCCTGGAGACACGGTTATCACAAGATCCTCTTGTCAAACAGTTCCTTAGGGGGGCTGCCAGGCTCCGCCCCCAGGTACGGCCCCCTGTCCCCAGGTGGGACCTGGCCGCGGTTCTACAAGGGCTATGTGCGCCCCCCTTCGAACCATTATCTGAAGTGGACTGGAAGTACCTGTCATTTAAGGTGACTTTCCTGCTGGCAATAACCTCCGCCAAGAGGGTTGGCGAATTGCAGGCTCTAGCAGCCTCCGAACCTTTCATAACTTTCTTTCCTGACAGGGTACAGCTAAGGTTCGTCCCAGGATTCTTGCCGAAGGTACCCACACTTCAGAACACCTATCAAGTGATCCTACCGGGCTTCTTTCCCTCTCCTGCTACGGAGCAGGAGGAGAAGCTACACACACTGGATCTGGTAAGAGCACTACGTATCTACCTGGACCGTACAGCACCGTTCCGAAGATCAGAGAATCTTCTGGTTAATGTGTTTGGCCACAATAGAGGCGCTAAAGCATCAAAGGTAACCCTGTCTAGATGGATCAGAGAAGCTATCAGCTGTTCCCTACGGGCTCAGAATCTTCCTGTTCCAGATTTCCTACGAGCCCATGCCACCCGAGCAGTGGCGACATCATGGGCAGAGACACGGTTCCTCTCTTTAGAGCAGATATGTGCTGCAGCCTCTTGGAGCTCACAGCTGACTTTTGCCAAACACTACAGATTGGACTGGCGTACGGCCGATGCTACAGCATTTGGGCACTCCGTCTTGGCATCAGCCTGCCAGGAGGTCCCGCCCTAGGGGAGATAATACTTGCTAAATCCCCAGTTGTGCTGCTGTTGGGCGTAGGGGGAAAGAAAGATTATGAATGATAATCTGTTTTCCCTTAGCCCAAACAGCAGCACAAGGCTCCCTCCCTAAGAGGTGCTATTGTACAGATTTTGTGTATGTGTGTGTAGCTCTTGGCATAAATTGCTCTCTGTATATCATACTTGTTACTAACACAAGGGAGGAGCATGTCTTCCGGCCTCTTATAGGGGTCAAAAGCTGTTAGGTAATTAAAAATTCCACCTGTCCTAACAGCTCATAGGGGCAGGAATACCCCAGTTGTGCTGCTGTTTGGGCTAAGGGAAAACAGATTATCATTCATAATCTTTCTTTCTCCTTCCCCTTTTTGTTTTGGAATATGAACACGTGGGTGGTTGTTTTTTGTTTTGTGTTTTTTTTTTAATTATTTACTTTTAATAGATATTAATAAAGTTTAAATTTTAATACATCCAAATAATAGACTACAGTACTCATCTATTTCTCTAATTCTTGAAACCTACATTGGATATTAGCTTGGTGAGTCCGGAGTTGCTTGGCCATGCACCTTGAAGATCCTGATCTATTGCGGCTTTTGTGGTGAGCTACAGCCTTTATTTTTTGTTGTATTTGATGCATAAAATAGCCCCCCTGGAATAATACTGCTGTACAGATATCACCCCTAAATAATACTGCCATACATATAGCCCCTAAATAATACTGCCATACTGATATCCCCTAAATAATACTGCCATACAGATATCCCCTAAATAATACTGCCATACAGATATCACCCCTAAATAATACTGCCATGCAGATATCGTGCCTAAATAATACTGCCATACAGATATCGCCCCTAAATAATACTTCCATACAGATATCCCCTAAATAATACTGCCATACAGATATCGCTCCTAAATAATACTGCCATACAGATATCCCCTAAATAATACTGCCATACAGATATCGCCCCTAAATAATACTGCCATGCAGATATCCCCTAAATAATACTGCCATGCAGATATCCCCTAAATAATACTGCCATACAGATATCGCTCCTAAATAATACTGCCAAACAGATATCGCCCCTAAATAATACTGCCATACAGATATCGCCCCTAAATAATACTGCCATACAGATATCGCCCCTAAATAATACTGCCATGCAGATATCCCCTAAATAATACTGCCATGCAGATATCCCCTAAATAATACTGCCATACAGATATCCCCTAAATAATACTGCCATACAGATATCCCCTAAATAATACTGCCATACAGATATCGCCCCTAAATAATACTGCCATACCGATATCCCCTAAATAATACTGCCATACAGATATCGCCCCTAAATAATACTGCCATGCAGATATCCCCTAAATAATACTGCCATGCAGATATCCCCTAAATAATGCTGCCATACAGATATCGCTCCTAAATAATACTGCCATACAGATATCCCCTAAATAATACTGCCATACAGATATCGCCCCTAAATAATACTGCCATGCAGATATCCCCTAAATAATACTGCCATGCAGATATCCCCTAAATAATACTGCCATACAGATATCCCCTAAATAATACTGCCATACAGATATCGCCCCTAAATAATACTGCCATACAGATATCCCCTAAATAATACTGCCATACAGATATCGCCCCTATATAATACTGCCATACAGATAGCCCCTAAATAATACTGCCAAACAGATATCCCCTAAATAATACTGCCATACTAATAGCTCCCCTGAAATAATACTTCCATATTGATAGTTCCCAACAGAAATAATTGAGCTTAGTAATAGTGCCATACCACAACCAACCTGTGGATGTATGTGGCACTATTTCTCAGGCCATATTTTTTAAAATCCTAAATAATCTCTTTAGCCTGCTGTTTTTCACCCATAGATCTGGTTTAGACCATGTTCATACATTGTAGCTGTCTTCAGCACATCACACACCGGCGGTCACTACGCTTTCACGGCCACTCGCATGATTTTGGTTTCCTGCCTGTACCTTGGATTATGCTGAAGATGTAAAAACGGTTCCTCAAAGTGCAAAAGGCGCTGAAGAGGGAGAAGAGACAGTGAAAGCGACCTTTACTCGGGGTTTACATTCGTACAAGAGGGTATAATGTTACAGAGGTGACTTTCATATACATAAAGGATACGATTAACAATCACTGCCATTGTATTTCAAAAACAGCGCCACACCTGTCCTCAGGTCAAGTATGGTATTGGAATAGGTCCTGTCCTCTTTTTTACGGCCCGGACTGTCAGCCCGCACATGGATCCTTGTAATACACGGTCATGTGCGTGGGCCGCCTGAAATGAATGGGTCAGTGTCCTATCTGGGAAAAACCTGATCTAGCCCACAGTCATGTGCAAGAGGCCTGAGTCTGGTTTGATTTAATCCCTTGGGATGTTTCAAGGTTTGTCGCAGTTGTTAAAGGGTTAAGTATTTGTTAACTCCTTGTAAGTATGGCCGCCAGACCGTCTGACAATAAGCTGATCACATGGAGACCATCAGCAAGGAGCTGTTATATGAGGGAATCTGGCAACAAGTGTTTAATTTCCCTGCAGCGCCACCACAGGGGAAACAAAGAATTGCACGTGGTTTCCATTCAAATCAATGGACACTGTCGGATCCTCCAGAGAGAGAGAGGTACTCTTTGTCGCTGAGGGTGCTGAATGGGAAACCCCACTCCATCTAGTATATATAGTATATACCCCTTAAATGTTTATTGATATAAAACTATAGAACGCCTTTAACTCTATAACATCCAGACTACTCTGAGCACTTACCCATAATCCCCAGCCCCATCCCCCGTCCATGCAGCTGCTATGTGGCTGTCACCATACAGTATAATGCCTGTAGCGTGTTTCTGCTCTTCTAGGCTTAGTGTGTTCACATGACACAGTACGCCGGGGATTACTGATCACGAGATGATGGAGAACCTTACATATTGTCATCCCAGCATTCCTCGCAGACATGTCTAGACAGATTATTATAACAGTCATGCTATAAGAGGCTTAGGCCGCCGTTTACACCACTAACAAACACACACTTGGGTTGGATGCAATCGTTTGATTTTTCGCCTTGTTTTGCACTTACACTTCTCCATTATCTGACCCCTAAACCTTTATCGCACAAAGGTCAGGATTCACACTTTGCAGCTCCGTCAGGGTTTGGGATATTCCGGCAGAGTGCAGGGCTATATGGTACGTGACGGCAGAGACAGCAAACCCCTAAAGAAGCTGTATGAGCTTAAGATGCAAGGGAATTCCTTGGATGCAGATCCTGTTCTGATTCTATTACACCCCGACATAGGACAGGTAGTGTCGTGCAATGTAGTCATGCTGAAAAGAAACCGCAAGACTCTTTGATCCTGGGACCAAAGCTATACTTATCTAGATTCCAGGGCACACAATCCGACACTCACATGAGCCGACTCCTGTTTGTACAGATGACTCTTCCGTCCCACTCACAGACGAGGCCCCCGACTCTTGGCGTGGAATAACACGGGCCGACTAACCACGTGGACTCAGAAAAGTTCACTTTTTACGCAGCACATCGTCACCCTAGTATAACTCCAGCATCACATCGCAGACAGCACTATGTCACATATTGGGGTGTCTCCACATGGTGCAACTCCTGGGCACAACCATTGTCGGCCTTCCCTGGCTGCACCTGCTAAGAAATCCCAGTACACACATTGCACACAGTTACACAGTATGCCTTGGAAACAGATACACTCCAACACAAAGGGGCACAAATCTGTAATGGGCACCCTAGGCTGCCATGACATCCCATGTTGGGAATCATTGAGATATTCTAGACCATGTAGTCTAAAGAATTCTAGAGCTTGTAGCCTGGGAGATTGTGTCCTTCAAAACTCTAGAACTTGTAGCCTTCTACATTGTACAGTTTGTGATCTTTAAAATTCTATAGCAGGGACTCATAACCTACATCTAAGGGTCTACATGTGATCCTTTACAGATCCCCACCTAGGGTCGCTTACTAAGGAGGTTCCATCTTGAACAGAAAGAGAGATACTAGAGTGAACAGAGCCTTAGGGTGCCTGACGACATAGGTATCCTGGTTCAGTTTCATATGGGGCTGCAGGTAGTTGCCTGCAACTGTTAGGGAATTGCTAGGACAGCAATTCCCCAGTAACTGTTTGAACCCTGGGATGGGACACAACAGACAGTGAGCCCAACTGTCCCTTCCTATTGCCAGGCCCTATCCTATGTAATAGGCGTGAACCACGAAGACAGTCCCTACCTGTATAAGTGATACACAAGACGCAGACAAGACGGACAACAACAAAGAGAGGTCAGCTAGCCAAGGGGCAGTAACAGTCGAGCGATGCAGTGCCAAATCGGAGTCCAAAGAATAGTCAGTGAGGAAAGCCAAAGGTCAAGGATAAGAATGCAAGCAAAAATAGGGACAGTAAGGAGCAAGTATGCACAAGGCAATAGCAAGCACTGGTGTGAATGAGAGCCAAGATCAAATAGGGAGGAAGAACCCGCCCCTGGAGTTGACAGAAAGGCATACTGTCAATCACACGAGTTAACACTTAATGAACAGAGGCAACCAAGGGCAGAAGACGGGTGTGGTGCAAATTCAATCACAGAACTAGAGCCGTGTTCACACAGTGCGACCAAGAACCAAACTGCACACGCCTCCTGCACCGCCGCATGCGAGCAGAGGGTGGTGCAGTGACCTGAACAGGCAGAGATGTTACAGCAACATTCTAGAGCTTGTAAACTGAGACAATCTAGAGCTTGTTGTCTAAGGGAGCGTTCACACTACCATCTGTGTCCGACAGGTAGTGTCCACTCCTAGTGTCCGCTCAAAATCTGGCACGGACATTAGGAGCGGACACTAGCTGTGTACGTGACACCTGTCATTTATTTAAATGGACATCGGGTGCGCTCTTTTGCACTCCGTGCCCTTCCTTCCCTGTCCGCATGTAAAGATGTCTGACTTTTCAAGCAGACAGAAAAACCCTACATGTCGAGTTTTTCTGTCCTGTCGGACACAGACGGTAGTGTGAACGCCCCCTAAGACATCCTCAAACCTGTGCTCTGGGATACCTCAGAGTTTGTGGTCTGTGTCCTTCTAGACCACAACTTTTGCCAACTTTCTCAGATTTGGAAAACTCCTGGGAAACAAAAGAATTCCTCAGGTCACCACTACCAAATAATTTTTACCAAAAGACAAAAAACATCCTAAGGACGCTCATAATCTTCCATGAAGAGGATGCGGTCATCTTCCCAACCAGAATGTCATGGCCAACTGGAGGGTTTTCAAGGCACCGCTGGTGGGAATCACTGCTCTGGAGCTTATATCATGGAACAATCTAGAAACTGTGGTCTGAGATATTCTAGACCTTGTCATTAGGACTATTCTGGATGGAAGTTGAAGCCTGGGGCTCAAAACCTGGAACCCGGGATCTACAAGAAGAATGATTACTATGCAACCCCCAGTGAAACAAACAAGGGGAACTATGGGGTATGTGACATGATCTAATGTAAGCAACCTATAGAAGTAATTCAAGCAAAATTGTTATTGTGCAGCCATTGACTGGTATTCCTTATAGATTCTGATTAGAGATGAGCGAACAGTGTTCTATCGAACACATGTTCGATCGGATATCAGGGTGTTCGCCATGTTCGAATCGAATCGAACACCACGTGGTAAAGTGCGCCAAAATTCGATTCCCCTCCCACCTTCCCTGGCGCCTTTTTTGCACCAATAACAGCGCAGGGGAGGTGGGACAGGAACTACGACAACGGGGGCATTGAAAAAAATCGGAAAAAGTCATTGGCTGCCGAAATCAGGTGACCTCCATTTTAGACGAATAGTGGATTTCAAATCCGGGTCATATGAGAATGTGAACTTTGTGACTATGAGACAGGGATAGCTGTACAGGCAGGGATAGCTAGGGATAACCTTTATTTAGGGGGGAATGTTATTAAAAATAACTTTTTGGGGCTCTATCAGGTGTGATTTTTGTGAGATAAACTTTTTACCATAGGAATGCATTGGCCAGCGCTGATTGGCCAGAGTACGGAATTCGGCCAATCAGCGCTGGCTCTGCTGGAGGAGGCGGAGTCTAAGATCGCTCCACACCAGTCTCCATTCTGGTCCGACCTTAGACTCCGCCTCCTCCAGCCGAGCCAGCGCTGATTGGCTGAATTCCGTACTCTGGCCAATCAGCGTTGGCCAATGCATTCTATTGGCGTGATGAAGCAGTGCTTAATGTGTGTGATTAGCTCAACTACGCCGGTGGAATAGTTGAGCTAAGCACACACATTCAGCTCTGCTTCAATCAGCGCTGGCCAATGCATTCTATTAACGTGATGAAGCAGAGTGTGCACAAGGGTTCAAGCGCACACTCGGCTCTGATGTAGCAGAGCTGAGTGTGCACAAGGGTTCAAGTGTACCCTTGGCTCTGATGTAGCAGAGCTGAGTGTGCACAAGGGTTCAAGTGTACCCTTGGCTCTGATGTAGCAGAGCCGAGGGTGCACAAGGGTTCAAGTGTACCCTTGGCTCTGATGTAGCAGAGCCGAGGGTGCACAAGGGTTCAAGTGCACCCTCTGCTCTGCTACATCAGGGCCGAGGATGCGCTTGAACCCTTGTGCACACTCGGCTCTGCTACATCAGAGCCGAGGGTGCGCTTGAACCCTTGTGCACACTCTGCTTCATCACGCTAATAGAATACATTGGCCAGCGCTGATTGAAGCAGAGCTGAATGTGTGTGCTTAGCTCAACTATTCCACCGGCGTAGTTGAGCTAAGTACACACATTCAGCACTGCTTCATCACGCCAATAGAATGCATTGGCCAGCGCTGATTGGCCAGAGTATGGAATTCGGCCAATCAGCGCTGGCTCTGCTGGAGGAGGCGGAGTCTAAAGTCGGACCAGAATGGAGACTGGTGTGGAGCGATCTTAGACTCCGCCTCCTCCAGCGCTGATTGGCCAGAGTACAGAATTCGTACCAATCAGCGCTGGCCAATGCATTCCTATGGGGAAAAGTTAGCTTGCGACAATCGCAAGCTGACAGGGATTTCCATGTAATAAAGTGACTTATATGCCCCCAGACATGCTTCCCCTGCTGTCCCAGTGTCATTCCAGGGTGTTGGCATCATTTCCTGGGGTGTCATAGTGGACTTGGTGACCCTCCAGACACGGATTTGGGATTCCCCCTTAACGAGTATATGTTCCCCATAGACTATAATGGGGTTCGAAACCCGTTCGAACAGTCGAACAGTAAGCGACTGTTCGAATCGGAATTCGAACCTCGAATATTTTGGTGTTCGCTTATCTCTAATTCTGATCCCTGTGTCCTGTACTGCCCCCCCCCCCAGTCCTGTACAAGTCATAACATAGTAAATCAGTTTTATCCAGATTGCTCCAGTAATAAATGCCCAGCTGCTTCTATCACTCATGTGAACTACAATGAAGAATGACCTTGTGTCTTCCTGTCTAGAATGGCGAGCTGGGGACTTCCCTTATACCAGCTGTATATATATATATATAATAGTATATAGGAGATATCCAGGTTATACCAGCATGATCCATATCACTATATAGAAGATGTATAACTTATACCAGCTGTATATATATAATTATATACAGGAGATACCCAAGTTATACCAGCATGGTCCATATCACTATATAGAAGATGTATAACTTATACCGGCTGTACATATAGAATTATATACAGTACTAGCCTCTGTCCGCGACTACGTCTGTGTGTTATTGGCATCGATGATACGCCTGTATTCAGCAAATTGCTGCCGTCAATGGTTCGCCTGCTCCGGTGTTTCGGCAGCTCTTAAGCTGTCCTGTTGCTGAACTTGTTCCTTGAGCTGTGCCCGGGATTGTTCCGGCATCTCAGCAGCTCGCTGGGACAACATATAATGAGCATGTTGCTGGTGTTGATGATCCGCCTGCTCCGGCGTTTTGGAAGCTCTCAAGCTGCCCTGCCGCTGAACTCATTCTTCGCACTGTGCCTGTGATTGTTCCGGCATCTCAGCAACTCGCTGGGACAACATATAATGAGCGTGTTGTTGGCGCCAATGATCCACTTGAGGAGAACGCTGTGACTTCTGGCTTCCTTCATAGCTCTCATGGTTTTAGAATTTACCAACAAATTAGATTTTCTTTTTCCTGGCAGGTTTCAAAGTAGCAAACTGCCAATTTGGATTAAAGGTGTTTTCCCATCCAGGTTGTCAGCACTGCCTGGAGCTGATCAGATAATATGCAAATGCCTGTACAGAATGGACTGCGGATTAGCTGAGTGTTTACACATAGAGATAACAGCCCTGGCTGAGATAAGCTGCTGCAGGAGCAGTGTAATATAGTATGTGAACATAAATTCGTAACAGTCATGAATTCATGTCATTTACCGGGATAAAAAGTAGCTGATGTTTTAATCCAGGTTACAAACTATCTATGTGCGAAATTTCATTCAAATCCGTTCAGCGGTTTTTGCGTGATTGAGGAACAAACATCCAAACATCACATTTATAATATTAGTAGGATAGAATAGGATATACCCAGGTTATACCAGCTGTACATATATATTATATACAGTATATACCCAGGTTATACCAGCTGTACATATATGATTATATACAGTATATACCCAGGTTATACCAGCTGTACATATATGATTATATACAGTATATACCCAGGTTATACCAGCATGGTCCATATCACTATATACAATGTTGCTCTCTATTATAGCCCGTTGGTGTTCCTCATAAGGCCCATCCTCTGGCTATGTATAAAGGTACAATTTGTTATATCACAAGAGTCAGGGATACGATAATCCCCCTATTTATATAATTAATTGTCTTAATCATATTAGGTGCCCTGATTAATTTCTCAGGCGCTGCGCCTACTTTACAAGAAAAGCTGATTAAATCTTTAAATAGCTGCAATGTAAATGAATTGGCTCGCTCCATTATCCCAAGTGTCACTCCGTTATCAAAGGACGAATTCCTGGACCAGCACTGATCATTTATAATTTTTTCATATAAATTCAGTATTTTAGGGCTTTACCTTTAGGGCACTTGTCTATGAAATAAGTGACAGAAGTCTAGATAAGCCAGGGGGTAGCATACATGGAAATTAGTGGGGAACCGACCATAGAAACAGAGGCAGAGCCCCTTGGTCCAGTGCTATATCTGCCATGTACCATTGGTGTCTCCTTAGAGGGGCCTTTGGACTCCCTCAGTTACCTGGGATATGCTTATAGTTGTACCTTGTACAGAAGCCCTCTGCCCTATCACAATTCTAATGTTACCAATTAGCTTTGACAATATGAAATAGTATAGCCCTGCTGTTCCTTGTGACTGCGGAGTGTAAAGAACCTCATGGGCGGGTCTAGTTATCAATGACAGACGGCCTACTCTGATCCTCAGGTCCTTAGCAGTGGGGGTGCAAGCGGCCAATGAAAGCCTTTCAACTTACTGACAACTGCCTTGGAAGAAATTTATAACCTCATAGCTGGCATATACTTCTTTCATCATATACACCACATTTTCAGAACAAAATAGATATCTGGTGTAATATAACATGGGAAATACATCCGAGAAGGAACTAGGGTCAGGAACTAAGAGAACTCCTTAAGGAGAGTGCCTTTGGAGGCGTATGGAGACTTACAAGCCATTTTTGCTCCATTGGGGGACTCTGGAGAATATGCAAATCTGTTTTCCAGTTTGTAATTAGGAAAACAATGCCTCTTTTCGCCGCCTCTACGACAGCCCCCTTTAAACATCACACATGGCTTTTTCAGACAGCCTAATACCATAATGTGGGATTATTACCAAACTAGTATATCTATTCCAAAAGGAACAGACTCCCAGCTGTGGACAGCGCTGTTTCAATGTGGTTGGATCTCGTCAGCATAGCATAGTTTGTTTAGGTGAGAGACTATAGACCAGGGTCAGAGACTAAGAGAAATCCTTAAGGAGATTGCCTTTGCAGGTGTATGGAGACTTACAGAGGTTTTCCTAATGACATCCTGGAAAACAGATTTGCATATTCCCAGATTTGAGCTAGCATACGGTTCCCTAAAGGTGTATGGCCTGGTAGAGGGTACATGTCATTTATTAAGAGGTGTGCACCCTCCGTCAGCTCAGGGGCTATGAAGATTGGAGCAGTGGCATAACTACCGCCATAGCAGCAGAGGCAGCTGCCACAGGGCCTGGGAAATTAGGGGACCCGGTGACAGCTGCTACCGCTGCTGGGGTTTTTTTGTTGTTTTTTTTTTAATAGGCCGTTACGGGCCCTATTTACTTACCGATCCTGGCTGCGCTGGGATCGGTAAGTGACACCGTGTGCCCCATAAACACTATCATTATACTCGGGGGTCTTTGTTTATGGGTGTCCACAGTGGGACATAATAATGTGTGCAGGGGCCACTATGGGGCATAATACTGTGTGCAGGGGCCACTAATATACATAATACTGTATGCAGGGGCCACTAACGGACATAATACTATGTGCAGGGGCCACTATGGGACATAATACTGTGTGCAGGGGCCACTATGGGGCATAATACTGTATGCAGGGGCCACTAATGGACATAATACTGTGTGCAGGGGCCACTGTGGGACATAATACTGTGTGCAGGGGCCACTAAGGGACATAATACTGTGTGCAGGGGCCACTAACGGACATAATACTGTGTGCAGGGGCCACTAATGGACATAATACTGTGCAGGGGCCACTATGGGGGATAATACTGTGTGCAGGGGCCACTATGGGGGATAATACTGTGTGCAGGGGCCACTAAGGGACATAATACTGTGTGCAGGGGCCACTAATGGACATAATACTGTGCAGGGGCCACTATGGGGGATAATACTGTGTGCAGGGGTCACTATGGGGGATAATACTGTGTGCAGGGGCCACTATGGGGGATAATACTGTGTGCAGGGGTCACTATGGGGGATAATACTGTGTGCAGGGGCCACTATGGGACATAATACTGTATGCAGGGGCCACTATGGGGGATAATACTGTGTGCAGGGGCCACTATGGGACATAATACTGTGTGCAGGGGCCACTATGGGGCATAATACTGTGTGCAGGGGCCACTATGGGACATAATACTGTGTGCAGGGGCCACTATGGGGCATAATACTGTGTGCAGGGGCCACTATGGGGGATAATACTGTGTGTAGGGGCCACTATGGGGGATAATATTGTGTGCAGGGGTCACTATGGGGACATAATACTGTGTGCAGGGGCCACTAAGGGACATAATACTGTGTGCAGGGGCCACTAAGGGACATAATACTGTGTGCAGGGGCCGCTAATGGACATAATACTGTGCAGGGGCCACTATGGGGGATAATACTGTGTGCAGGGGCCACTATGGGGGATAATACTGTGTGCAGGGGCCACTATGGGGGATAATACTGTGTGCAGGGGCCACTAAGGGACATAATACTGTGTGCAGGGGCCACTAATGGACATAATACTGTGCAGGGGCCACTATGGGGGATAATATTGTGTGCAGGGGCCACTATGGGGGATAATACTGTGTGCAGGGGCCACTATGGGGGATAATACTGTGTGCAGGGGCCACTATGGGACATAATACTGTGTGCAGGGGCCACTATGGGGGATAATACTGTGTGCAGGGGCCACTATGGGACATAATACTGTGTGCAGGGGCCACTATGGGGCATAATACTGTGTGCAGGGGCCACTATGGGACATAATACTGTGTGCAGGGGCCACCTATGGGGCATAATACTGTGTGCAGGGGCCACTATGGGGGATAATACTGTGTGCAGGGGTCACTATGGGGGATAATACTGTGTGCAGGGGCCACTATGGGGGATAATACTGTGTGCAGGGGCCACTATGGGGGATAATACTGTGTGCAGGGGCCACTATGGGGACATAATACTGTGTGCAGGGGCCACTATGGGACATAATACTGTGTGCAGGGGCCACTAAGGGACATAATAGAGTGCGCAGGAATGCGGAGGAGGGGGTCAGTCGAGGTTGTCGGCGTCGGTTGAGGGGGTTAATCCTAGTTACGCCACTGGATTGGAGTTAATAACAGTGGTCTTCATAAATTTACCCCATAGACCATATGGAAAGAAGTGACCCCAGTAATGCTATATGGCCATCTGATTCCTGTATTCTGAGCACACAGTCTAGTCCTTGGTGGATATAAGACTGGATGGGTGCATTGTATATACAGATGACGCACCTCCATTAATACGTGAGTCATAGAGAGAGGGCCGGGGGATAAATAAGAAGCAATTCTTGGAAGGAGAGAAATAGCCTGGAAGGTGGGAGCAGTAATGTACACGGAGGCAGGAGGTTCATTATCCCCCCCCCCATTAAATGTCTCCTGTACAAGGACTTGACCTTGAATATATGGCTCCTGGTTATCATAGCAACTAGAAAATCACATGTGGAGGCCTAGTGAGGAAATAATGGTAGACCGAGGCGACCAGTGTGTGTGTATGGGGCCTGGCGTTGGTGCAAACTACAGAGTATTTGCTATGTTTTGTAATGTGCACCAATAAGCCCTTAAAGGGAAATTGACACCAGGATTGGGGTCCTGCACCCCGATTGTCAATGTGTCATTAGCCAGTAGCCCAAGCGTCAACATGTCATCATCCTGTTCCCCAAGTGTCAGTGTGCCATTACAATGTATCAGCGTGCCATTACAGGTGACAACCTCATATACGTCTACCATTAAGCAGACGACCTTTAGTACATGGAGAGATCTATTACGTTGTGATACTGATGCTCGGTGCCATGAGCCTGTAGGATTTCCATGTGTCCCTATATCCTAGTAATGACAACACATTAGGATACCCCCCCCCCCCCCCCAGCGCTGCCTCTAGGCCTCAGTCACAAATATCGCTGATTTACACAGGTAAAGTGGAGGACGAAGCACAAATTGTTGTAATTTGTCACAAGAGCAGATGAGAAAACCAGATGAGACTCTTCATGAACACTGCTGGGATCTATTACAGGGAATCCTGACATAACTATAGCCGTAGTGTCAAGGCAGGGCTAATATACAAGGTGACTCCATACGCTTCACCTTCTAATTGTCATATCCCATTATATCTCCTGCCCCAGATAATGATGTGGGAGATGGCGAGCGGCGGCCGGTCACAGACTAATAGGTTATCTGCTAGAAATGTAGGACGGTTCTTATGGGATCAGGGCACGGAGTTGGTGCCACTACTTGTATTAGGGGAAGGAACAAAATAAAAAAGAAGAACGAAGCTGAAGGAAAGCATTGGTACACTAGATGGACTGAGATGGCTTACCAGGAACGTAGATAATTCCTAATAAATGAGGAGAGACAATTGTATCAAGATACCGGGAGCTAGACACAATGGCAAAACGATGCCAAGAATTGAACAAAATGGCACCAAGGAACTGGACTCAATAGTGGAATGATACTTGGAACTGGACTCAAGGGTAACAAGATGCCAAGGACTGAACAAATTGGCACCAAGGAACTGGATTCAATAGTGGCATGATATTGGGAACTGGACTCAAGGGTAACAAGATGCCAAGGACTGAACAAAATGGCACCAAGGAACTGGACTCAATAGTGACATGATACTGGGAACTGGACTCAAGGGTAACAAAATGCCAAGGACTGAACAAAATGGCACCAAGGAACTGGACACAATAGTAGCATGACACTGGGAATTGGACTCAAGGGTAACAAGATGCCAAGGACTGAAGAAAATGGCACCAAGGAACTGGACACAACAGTAGCATGACACTGGGAACTGTACTCAAGGGTAACAAGATGCCAAGGACTGAACAAAATGGCACCAAGGAACTGAACACAATAGTAGCATGACACTGGGAACTGGACTCAAAGGTAACAAGATGCCAAGGACTGAACAAAATGGCACCAAGGAACTGAACACAATAGTAGCATGACACTGGGAACTGGACTCAAAGGTAACAAGATGCCAAGGACTGAACAAAATGGCACCAAGGAACTGGACACAATAGTAGCATGACACTGGGAACTGGACTCAAGGGTAACAAGATGCCAAGGATTGACCAAAATTGGTACCGAGGAAATGGAAACAATGGAACTAAGACATTAGGAACGGCATACAAGGGGAACAAGATGTCAAGGGTTGTCTAAAATGGCACCAAAGAATGGTAATATCTCAGAAACAGATTCTCTGATCCACAAAGGGAAAACATGGTTTGGTTCAGGTGACCTTAACATATCCATCTGCAGGGCTGGGTGAATATGTTGGGTTCTGGGGACACACTCCCTTTAAGCATTCTGTACTCTAAGCCTAGGGCATCTATTTTTCAATTACCTTATTACTGGTATATATATATGGCTCATCTCACCTATCTTTATCTATCTTTATATCAAAATGGTGTTGAATTCAAGCAGAAGAATCCCATCCCAAGTCCCACTTCTGAGGGCTGAAGCTGGTGATGTCCTTGTCCCTCGGTAGTCTACCTAGAATGTCAGGAGTCTGGTCTATGTGAGTTATCAATGCTCCATTCATTGCTGAATTTGGATCTGCATGTCCATCGTCTAGCTTGGCCTTCGGGAGCCATGTCATTGGCATGGTTTGAGAGCTGCAGAATCACCCCTGACCCGTACCCATGTGGTTTGTCTATTTACAATTGTGATCACTCACTTATTTTCCTCCAAGAGAATTCATTCCTGTCTAGGTAGACAACTGCCATCCAATGGATTAGTCAAGTGGACATCTTTGGTCACTAGTAACAAAAAGTATTCAAGAATATGAGTCCTCAAAGGTTCCCGAAGTTGTTACCTGGATATGGGCCATGCTAACGCATTACTCTCCTCTTGGGGCACCGGAACTCTACATTAGAGTCTCTATCCATTGCTCTATGAACCGTTGTTGTTCCTTATCGCTGTATTATCTCCATTTCTAGAGTAACCAAAGACAATACAGGGGGATTTCTGCAATTTTTGATGATAGCCCCCGGAGAAAAGTAGGGCCCTAATTCACGTCAACATCCTCCTCATATTTCACGTAATTTATACCTTCACAGGGCTCATCATCTCAACAGGTTCTACATTAGCACAAAGGAGACCCATTGGCCATATTGGGAAGGGTTGAATATACATTGTATCTGGATAGATAAGTTGCTCTTGCCCTTACCTACTGTCTCCACCAACCTTCCCTTGCAGATTGTAAACCCTTGCGGGCCATCTAGTTAATGCTGTGCTCATTGGTGAGACTACAACAGGATTATCTTATCTTATCTTATTGTACCTGTTCTGGTAGAATGTATAAGTAGAAAGGATATGGTGTGCAGCGGCACCAGATGGAGCCACCCCATGAACCCTTCATCTCCTTATAACACATCAGATTCAGACGGTTTAAGGCGAGACATTTTGTATTCAGTACTCGGCAACAGCCCCGCTGATAGTACATGGAGGACTCTTCAATGGCTGACCTAGAAGTCACCGAAGAGGAATAAAAAATGACCTTTTTACTTCATCCGTCATCATTGACTGGAGAGGAAGAGA